>NW_020450860.1:1434922-1593186 GCF_003343035.1 Apteryx rowi
AAAGGGGAAGGGGAAGGGAAAGGGAAAAAAGAGGAAGGACAGGAAAAGGGAGAAAGGACAGGAAAATAAAGGAAAGCAAAAGGGGAAAGTAAAGGAAAAGGGGAAAGCAAAGGAAAAGGGGACAGCAAAGGAAAGGAGAAAGCAAAGGAAAAAGAGAGAAAGGGAGAAAGGAGAAAGGGGGAGAGGAGAGATGAAGCAGAGAAGGAGAAGGAAAAAGGACAGGAGAAAAAGAGGGGGGAAGGACAGGAAAAGAAAGGAAAATCCGGGCTATTAAACTGGTAATTACAGCACTTTTGCAACACTTGGAAACGCGATGAAAGGGCTCCTGTGGATGAGCCACAATTCAGTCGAGGCAGTGACATTCTCAGAAACAACATGTCCTCACTGCACGGCAAACACAGCGCCTCTCTGCTGCATGCGTCCATCTGTTCTACGAAAACTCCTGCAGGGAGTGTGAAATTCCCCGGACATTTCAGCACAACAGCAGGCTGCAATATGGAAAGGAAATGAAGCACCGGACCGAGATCCAATGTGAAGCCAGGTTTTAAGGGATACAGGACTTTCAGAGACGCCCCGTACATCTGCGAGCAGGAAGTTTCCGGGACAATGGGTCCCTCTGAATTCCCGCAGGTGCTGCCAGAGATACCCTTTCCCTAGTGCTTGCACTGGTGGGTGCTGGGCAGGAGCTCTCCCTCCTGACATTATCCAGCTAGGGAAACAGGTCTGAAGCCAAAGCACAGTAGGGTCTGGGAGCACATTCATAGGGAGCTAAAAGGATGACAATTTTTTCATCTCCTCCCAAGACCTCAGTCCTAGCACAAACAGTTTGGTGAAGGTTGCAAACACCTCCAACTGCAACAACAAAAATGGTTTCAATTCCATTCACAATGGCAACAACTGGACTGCATTCTGTACACCTCATTCTTGACAGTATAGTTTAATCCAGCCATTGATTTATCTTGCAGATACCTACCTTAGTTCACAAAATCCAGGCCCTTGCCAGAGGCTTTGCGGTCATCCTAGCAATAAAACCCTACTGCTGAATGAAGGTTATGAGCTTGTGCTTCTTCAGCAGTGAGTGATGCTGTTGAACTGCTGTTACTCTGTGCATAGTGGTTTCAACAGCAAAAGCAAATACTGTAACAGTTCCTATCTGTGCTCTCAAGAACAGGCTAGGCCTGGAGTTTCTTGTGTGTTGTGCGGTACCATGTGACATACTACTCTCCCTTTATCTTTCAGGTGACTTAGCTTTCAGTCTGCTGTTTTAGGATCCCTTGCTTTCCACCTGCTTCATTATTTTTCTTTTTCATCACAATCTTTCCATATTTTCTATGCAAGACTCCATCTGGCCCCCGGGACAGAACATCTTGCCTTCCTATTCCCACCTCATCCAACTTGCATGCAACTGTTACCACTTTAGCAGTACTCAATTAATGGATCAGATCTTGGGTCATGTACACAGCTCAGAGGTGGAAGCCACAGTCTAGATAAAGTACAACCAGGTCATCTGTGCTGTTCCTCAGTCCAAACTACCAAAGAATTTATCTAAGGGTTAGTTCCAAGCGAGTGCCCATGTCCTCTGCCTAGTCCTCTGTCTCAACAGAGTCAGACTGATAGACATGAAAATTTTGGCACTGAAAAGCGGTAGGAAAATTTTAGATGCAGTCTCATTGTTTCATCTAATTACAGCACTTGTCTTGTTAGGAGGAGCTGATTGCCCTGCTTGCCTTCTTTTTTTGGACTAACACATTTGAAGCAGCAAATCTTTGCAGGGTTTAGCCCCAAGCTGAAGCTATGGAAAAGTGAAGTTTAGTTATTTATACCCTGGAATGAGATGAACTCTTCCAGCTCACACCACTGGCCTGTAGAGCTGCTGCAGCTTCAATGGAGCCACCTCATAGCAGGAAGGTCACATAGAGTCCTTTTCCATCCCTTCCACTATGCCCAAATGTTTCACTGTTTCTATAAAAAGGGAGAAGGTGCTGTTTGCCTTGCTGTGTCTTTCTTCTACTTCCTAAGATTGAGAGTTACCAGGACGACAAAGAAGAAGGGTAGGAGGGAAGAGTGTAGATGTAGCTCTACAGGGGTAACCTCTTGAAAGCCCTCCCACAGGAACAGATTGGAAAGCAGTAGCATTTCAATGGAAGGTCAGATATGGGGTTCAACCAAATTGTGTTGAAAACACTACCCTTTCAAACCGATCACCTTCCCCGCATAGTAGCAATGCTTGGTAAAAGTATGTATTCGGCTCCAAATGGCAGCTGTACAAACATGTGTGACAGAAACAAAAACAAATTTAAGGCATAGTATGAAAAGTAGCCATTGCTGTAGCAAAGTGTGATGAAGCCATGGGGTGCTAGGATGGTATGCTATCCTGTATGGTTATGATTGCTATGCTATCACGTATGAAGTTTCTCATGCTTGAGATTTCCTGAGATGAGGCCTTTTGTAGAAGTCAAGATATCCAGAGTAGAAGTCCTGACCTCTGAATCTTCTCAGAACTTCTGCTTTTGCTCACATCTGCAACAGGAAGAAAATCTCTGACCTTAACACACACTTAACAATCTGAAGACTGCAGAAGTACCTCAAATGCAATGGCAGGCTGTTTCTTTGTCTTAAAGAATGGGAGTCATTTGTGGCACTTGGAGAAGGGCAGAATTTGATGGAACCATCAGGTTTTTATTGTCAAATCCAAAATCTGAGTAACCAGCAGCACGGCATTCAGGGGACCCAAACCTGTTATTAAGATTAAAGCTTTCCTTGTGTTAGTCTTTCCTCAAGCTAGATTACTATAGCAGATTGTATTTTCTATGCTTATGCTCATCTTCCTTAGACATAACAAATGCCAAGTCACTGCAGTTTCATTGCTGAAGGATTTTGGAACAAGAAGGTTCCCTGTCTGTTCTGATGCTCCTAACGTGATTTCAGAGTAAATGTAGACAATCCCCCTCTGAAGGGCAGTGGCCCTTCCCAAGGCAAACTAAGCATCTGACATGAGGGACGGCCAGCAAAAGGTATGTTGCTTAGTCTCTTTGCCAAGAAGGTCCAGACAGGGCAACATTTAGGAGCAACAGAGATGGCAGAAGGATACCATGTCCCCTGTGGCCTTGCCTTCACAGCACTCAGAAAAGGTGGCGATATGGGAGATCTAGAGGGATGCATACCACTCTGCTATGTACCATGTCTTGTCCACCACCTGAGCTGTACCATCCMGAGCATTCCTCTGTGTGGGACTACAGAGGGGAAACAGGAAGAAGCAAAATTCCCATTTTTGCTTGGTGTTCTAATATGACTGTTACTAATATTTCTGGTACCATGAAAAAACAGTATGAAATCATCTACATTTGGCTGCAAAATTTAAATGCAAGCTTGAGAGATTTGAGCTTTAATTTAGCTTTAGAGGTCTACTTTCACAGGAACTGAGACGGGGCAATCACGTGCACTATGAAAGTAACTGAAGGCTCAGAGTATTTCAAAGATTACAGGGCTTATAAATCAGAAAAATAAAAAAATTGGAACTTTTTTCTTAAAATAAAACCAGGAAAGAAAAGCAACAAGTACGATCAGAGCAACATCCAGGGCCGGATGCAAAATATTGCTTGTCCCTAGTATATGGAAACTGTGAAGTGGGGCTGCAGTATTTCAGAACTAGCTTAAAAATTATGAGATTTTAAAGCATGACAGAGTTCAGGACTGTTCCCTTGTCTTCTCTTTTTGCAGTTTGATTCCTATTTTTAGTATTTTCCACCACAACAATTATAACTAGTTCTATTTTTTAAATAGAAAAATAATTTCTCAGAAAAACTGAAAAAAATCAYGATTAAGCACCAGAAGACTAGCAGCACTGATTTCTGATCTGATAGCCCTTCAGTAATTCTATATATCTATATCTGCTCTTAAAACTAGACTGCTGCAGTAGGCTTTTAGAAATGGATTACTGGGAAACAAGCAGCTCATTAAAAAAATTCTGGAATGAACGAATTTTCATGCTGGCCAGCTAAAAAGCTCTGAAGAGAAGAAAGGCTCTCTTTGCTTGTTTAGACCTCCAAAGGAAAAGCACAGCAACAGAGCTGCCATGGGTTTGACTCCTTCTCACTGTAGTGCATAAATAATTTTGTGTAATGCCCAAGGATGCTGTTCCCTGCTTCTAGCAGAATATATCTTCAGAATATATATATTTTTGCAATGTGGATAAAACTTCAAACAAGTTAGTGACAGCTCTTAGATACATGGTTCTTTTTACTGTAGAAATTTAAGGGTTATATCAAAGTTTTTAAAAATATTTTAAATGCATATGCAGTTGTAAAAATATAATGGCAGAATTATCTGAACTCTTAAGTGATGCATTTAGACTCTGATCTTGTAAATATGAACTATGTTTAGGCATAAGAATTATATAGGATCAGGAATAGATACTGAAAAGTTATCTTTTGTCTACATTAGAATTATTTGTATGTATAAGGACCAATTTATATGATATATTTGGCAGAATCTCACTTAATGCTTGTAAAGGGATAAAAATACTGCAGTACTAAGAATATTTCACCTTTACACTAAAGCAAGACTAAAAATGGCAAGCCCTAGTCTCTAATAATGAAAAAAAAATGCAAACCGGTCCACACAGCTCAACTGTGTTTAGACAGAATTTCTGTTATTGCTGTGTGTATTTCTATTTGACTGTTTAGATTCCTCTCAAAGTCTTGAAGGAATCTGTTAAGCTCACAGTCAAAATACTCTATTTCCAAATTCTCCAGCCAGAATATTAAATTACCCATATTCTTATTCACGTTACCAATAAAAAAAGATTAGGAACGACTACCTGTCCCTCTGGTATTTGGCTTCCTTTTAGAATATGTATTAAACAAGCACATTACGGGAACAAAATAATGTGAAAGATACAAGTTGACTTACCTCCACTTTAAGAAGTGCACAGCCTTTTAAGAACTCTTGAATATTACTGATGCAATCAGCTTCATTTTTAGGCTCCAGACAATACTAAAGAAACAAAATCCACCAAGATCACTACGTTACCTTCTGTATAGCCTCTATTCAGAAGGCCTGCATGAATATTGACATGTGCGTTTTATACTGAATTAGGGAAGCTTCTTAAGGGGGCGGATGGGGGTGGCAGGCAAGCTGTCGAACCAGGAAGAAAGAGCCACTGGAGGAAGTGATGCATAAATCGAAATGGTCGGCATCTTGTTTTGAATGTCAACATATGACAATGCCCTAAGTGGCAGTGGGAAACTGATAACCTTTAAGAACACACTGCCCCAAGCCATCATATATAAATGAGATAAGAAGCTAGCAAATTTTTGTTTTAAATAAAGGCTATTTTACAGAGTGGGGAGGAACCTGTTTCTTTCTTTAATTAAAACAGCTTCTCTTCTGTGTTGCCATTTCCTATCTCTCATCATACTCCTTCCCCTTCCCCCCCCCCCCAGTTACTTATCACTATTTCAAACTCTCTGCGTATATGCCTAGTAAAACCGTAATACAAGGTACTCAGATGGGTTAAATGGCTTCAATATAAGTGTATTTGCTGGACTTGAAATAGTTCAAAATGGCATGGATGCAAGGTTCATTTATTCCTAACCTCATCTTGTTCTCCAATGTATTTCCTGAATAGCAAGGTGTTTTACAGTGAGAATTCCAAAAGAGTGAATACATTTACACTGTTGTAATTTACTATATTTACTTAAATACAGACAAACCACAAGTCCATCTATTTAAAAACAAGGGGTTTTTTGACTTCTGGTAGGCCCAGTATTTCCTCTGCGACAGAAAGCACATGCGTAACTCACTGAACTACAACCTTCTGGGTTTTTGTGAACGTTAAAGAGAGAAAATCAAAAACCGAAAGCTAGGATCCTACTTTACCCTCAATTAGAATTAACTAGTAACTTAAACATATTGATCTTGTTGATACTCCTTGCTCATGCTGCCTACCAAAGAAAAATACATCCTAAAATGACCAGTGCAATATTTTACCAAACAGTGCTCTAGCTTCAGGCTGGCAAAATATATCTGAAGAGTTACCTTTTCTGCAGATCCCGGAAGAAGACGATTAATGAGTTTACAAAGCACTATTCCATCTTTCAGAGAAGTTTTCAGGAACTCCTCCGGATCCTCTACTATTTTCTTGGGAGAATTCAAAACTCCTAACGAAATAAGCCATGTTACAATTTGCTCTTCTGGATTCATCGCTGAGAGTTCTGCCTTCAGTGTACTTCTGTGAGCAACTCGCTGTAACCCACATCCGTGATTACATCTTCCTGCTTCTTCTGGCGTTTGCAGAGCTTAAGAGTGAAACAACCTTTTTTCACTTGGCACTGAAACGCACCAAATTTTAAGAAGCAGAACTACAGTTACTATAATGCAGGAAGCATCCTTGTATAATGGTTTCTAGTACTCTGTTACTTCAAAGGGATATAATGAAAGCAGATCTACTACACATTTTCAGCATTCCTGAAAACAGAAGCATTCTGAGTGGATACTTACATTGTAACAAGGTCTTTCACAGTTATTTTCTCGTGTCAGATGCCATCCTACAACCTGGTAAACTTGGTCTTGTGGCTATTGTCCAATGAAGTAAATGTCAGTACTTCCTAGTACACTGTGATATTTACAGCAATAAAATTGCATTTCACATTAAAGATGATTTGGGGGGAAACATGCCATGCAACCTTTTAATAAAATTTAATTTTTAAATTTCTGTGGCAAAAGTCTTAATTTAAAATCATTGCCATTTTACAATAGTTTTCCATTTGCAAGATCTGATCGTGATTCTGATCATGCATGTCAAAATCTTATTTTTTTCCTCAACTATTTTATACAAGAAATATACATATAATCCAAAATGTTCTTTTGCAAGATTACCATCTGTCAAAGCAAACATCTTGGATAACTGTGAAAACTTCATAAAACAAATTGAAGTCTTTTTAATATAAAGCAGAGAATGAAAATTTTGAACTATTTTACTTGTCCCATTAAAGTGTCCCTTTCTACCAGCACTCTACAGGATCCACTGCATGAAGACAGAGTAGTTTTAGGAGTTTTTCACCCTGCTCTACAGTAGTATTAGCCAGCACTATTGGTGATGCTAATTTAGCAGAGGTTATCTCACAGTTTTCTTCTTTTTAACTGTCCTTTCAGCAACACAGATAGAAAACTATTCCGTTTTCTAACCAGCTCATGATTCCTAAGTTAACTAGAGCATCAGGGATAGAAGCAATGAAACAGAAACAAGTAATTGTCCTAGAGACCAAAAATTCTCTGACGATGTTCTGAATTATAAATCAATTGCTGTGCCTGTTCCTTGAAGTAGCTGGTTTCAAGACATCACCTCTCTTGAATTGCTTAGGCTTATAATTTGAGGTGTAGGGAGAAAGAGAAGAGCAAAAGAAGAAATTACATGCAATAAAAGAGCGCAGTTTTTTGTGTCCCCACTTTCCAGGTCTTATGATTGGGACACACCTAAGGATCATTTTCAATAGCCAACAGTAAGAATTCACAACCGTCCTTTTAGGTTTAGACTTTTGGCCACAGGATGCAGGGATGAGTTATGTTTTATACGAAAATACTAGTAACACTAGCGGCTGCCAGAGTGAATGGTAACACTGACTGAAGCTAAATCACAAAACTCTTACTGCCATCTGGTAAAGTTCATCTATAGCTATCCATATGTGCACAGAACATTTACTTCAAATTTATAATTAAATACAAGAACCTCAAAATAGGTTTTTTTTTCTTTTTTAGTTCTCATGAGCAGTACTACTTTGTTTGTGGAAGTGTGTACTTGCAGTCTCCACTTCCATAGCTTGCCATTTCTCAAATCTGTAGTAGGCAAGATAATTGGTAATGCTCATTCATATATTGGGGACCACCATTCACAAATGGAAGACACCCACTTCAGTAATCTTAATTAGAACCCACCAGTTTCTGATGTAGAGCAAGAGAAATATTTCGAGACAGGGAAAAATCTACACCTGCTTCATTAAATTCAGTATTACAAACTTGAACACAAAAAAATACTTTACCCATTCCCTCCTCCAAAACAATTATCTAGCCTTTTATTTTTTGATACAGTCTTAAGAGTTCCATACCTATTTTGCATGCATTAGTTGCAACCATGATTAAATGAAAATAGCTCCCACATCCTGGACACTTACCAACAGCTTGAAAGACTGACCCAGAGCCATTTGCTCTCACACATTCAGAAAGCCCCCAAAACATAGGGTACTCCGATTAACCACTTTGAGGCCAACTTTTACATCTTTCAGAAGAAGATAAGGACCCAACTGAAAATGTACCTATTTTTTCACCCATTCTCACTGGTGAATAATTCTGCAGCAGAACCATGGCTATCAAGGTAAATCCACAAACAGAGGAACAGTTTCTTGCTTGGTCTTTCCTTGGAAAAGTTATTCTCTTATTTCAACATTAGCTATCTGCCGACAGGGACAAATCAAATGAACTGTCAATCACCTCTTGCAGAATCAACCTTCACCACCCAGGTACCAATAAACTTTTATTTGCAGCCTTAATGACTGATAATGACTATATTATAGTATTAGCTTAAAAAAAGGGCGTTGGTCTACATCCAATCAGCAAAGGACACTGATAGTATATAGACTGTAACAGGAGAAAATTAGAATAGTGTTTACAAAACATTCTAGACTTTTCCCAAAGCCAAATTTGCTTCTAAACTAGAGACTTTCAAGAATGTAATTTGAGTCAGTGCATAAGCTAATGGGAATGTAGCACTAATATAACATATCTACCATTTTAGGCAGACAGGTTTTTTTCATACAGTAGCTCATGTGCTGGGATTACATTTTAGACAGGATGATCTGTTGCAGCCTAAACAGCAGCAGCAAGACTATAAACTACTGTGTCTTTTAATAGTACAGCATATTACGCATTCTTGAAGAAATCAGGTACACTCTCTTAAGACCGCTTCATAACAATAAACTCCCATTACTGTATAATAATGGTTATTTTTTCCACCATGTAAATGTAGCTAAGAAGCAGAGATTTCTTTAAACAAGCAGGTAATACTTTTGTTTGACAGTAAGTTTATTAGCTCTGGAAAATAATGCAATTCTGCCCATCTGCTTGCTACATACAGGTAGACTCACTCCTAGAGTCTGCAGTCTATAACTGAAGCTCAAAGGGATATTCTTATCCCAAACCCAAAGGCAGTTTTAAATCCTTTCAGTAAGAAATGCATGTTTTCTTCTTAAGTTAATCCTTGTAGACTAAGTGCTGTTTAAATGAAATCAGTTTGTCTACTGCACAAGAAGTCAATATAAACTTTATTAGCCATGACTGTGTAAGGATTTCCATCAATCTAAAGTTAGTTTTCTATATGAAAAAATGATGTCTGAGGATTACTCTCACATATCTTGGCACATCAACACATACGAGGGTACGAACGCACCAAAACCTAGGCAATTAAGGAAACACCTCGTTTCTATGGAATTGTACATGTATAAGAGGAGGCACTGCTGGCTGGAGTTTTGTAAGAACACCACTCTGGGGATTTATCACAAATGTGGTCTCATCAACACTTCCTTCCTCTCGTCAAAAAGGCTCGGACAATTATACCACTGTTAATGTAAAAATGTCATACAACTTTTAATGGTCTCTTTCTTTGTGAAGGATACCCTTTTCCTCTGTATTTTGGAGGGCTCAAACTCACTTTAATGTAACTTGCTCCTTTTTCAGCACACGGGGAAAGCACTCTATGTGAAGACCAATGCCGGAATGTTCTTCTGCTGCACAATCCACTGATGCATGTATACTGACTAAAAAAAGGGCTTACTCTTGACTCTTGGAAAAGGTTAGCTACAGAAACAGCAACTGGTTTCCACTTATCTAAGAGCTTCTTACATCCAAGAGATTAGTAGCACTACTTTCAGATGCAATTCCTGAATGAAATACACCCCTCTAAAACAAATACTGGTCAACACCATATTCAAAGCCCAAGTTTTATATTTTGTTATCCTTCGATTTTCCAACACACATCCACTGCTCCACTGCCTTCTTCCAGTCACCGTAACTGAAAAAAGGAAAGTCAAGTTAGTACACTCTCAGAAACCAGCAGACAGTCAAAAAGGCTAAATCATCTTTGGGTTGATCAGTATATTTATACACACACAATGCAAGTATTTAGGTTCTATTCAACTTGTGCCAAGGGTATGAAAGTACATCAATACTTAACTACAATAATCAAAACGGTCTGAGGTCTACCTGCATTACTTTTGTACAACAGTGTCTCCAGGGTGAGCACCAAATAAAGGTTCTGAAAATTCCAGTGTACATTCCCTCAAAACTGCCCATCACAAAATCCCACTGGCACTCAACCATTTCAGGATAATATTCAGGAACCCATAATAAACTTGTATGCACATACACACATCTGTAAATAATAATGTGTTGTGAATTGAATTACAAATGCAATTATTATTGATACCAATTTATAATTAAGAAAAGGCAAACAGCTTGCTGAATTAGTACAATTACATTCTTATTTTTAGTAAGACAGCATTAGCTTTCCTGCCATGTAATCAATTAAGTCCTAACTACTGCTCCCTAAACTAACATTGTCACCTTTCCTGTTAGAAAATTCGGAAATGTTTGTAAGCTGCAAAGTAGGCTAAGGAAGTGTATTTTTATCTTGAATATCTTTATTAATTACAACATGGTCTACTAAGTATTAATCTATAGTAAAACAAATCTAACTTTCCAAAAAGAGAGAAGCTTTTTCACTTGCCAAGGGAATTGAAGCTAATATGGTACAAACATATCCAAAAGCTGAAAATATTCTGACAAAATCTGCAGGGTGATTTGGCAAAACTTTGTTAAGTCAACAACGATGCAGCATATTAAAGGCAATACCTCACCTCTTTATTAGAGGATTCATTATCAGGGCCAGCCTCAAACTGTGAATTTAAGAGTTTATTTTTACTAGTTCTTGGGAAAAAAAGTTTACTTATAGACACATTTCTCTAATCCAGCATGGTGTCATACTATTGAGATCAGTGATTTTTGAATGAAAAACAGGTTATGTTATACAATTTGTTTATTCTTAAAAAAGATACTGTAGTTCAAATAGTGTCCTTTCTGGAAGGTTTTAATAGTGATTTTAATACACTAACAGTCATGCTTAAGAAGAACACGAAAATGAAGAAAGTAGGGGCTTTTTTTGTTGAAATTGTATCAACAGTGACAGATAACTTGAAGTTGGTCAGGTAGCAGTTTTTCTTTAATTAGTTTAGTTCTATGCTTCCTCTGACTCTTAGCAAGGAAATACACATGATGTTCCCATTGCTTTCTTAATTAAAATCCAGTACCCTGAAATAAATGCAGACTTTTTCCTCTGTATCAATGTAACAAGAGTAATTTGTCAAGAGTCCTCTGACAAAAACACTGCAGATATTTAGATGCTGTGACTGAGGCTTTAAATCAAAAAGAATAAGTTTAAGTAAACTGAAATTACAAGTATGTATTATGCAACATAACCTATCCTTCACACAAGACACAGCTTCCCTACAATGATTAACAGTGTGTCAGATGAACACCACTGTACCAACTAAAACTTTTCTTTTTGCCATTTAAAAAGTTGGTGCTTAAAAGCAGCATTTGAAATTAACAGCAAATTATGTTCTTGTATTTATAAAGTACTTTGAAAACCAATCGTTACATAAAGATGTTTTCTCACAATACTTCCGTAAATGCACACAGTTTTTACATAAATATTTTCCTTGGAAGAGGGATTTGCCGTTATCATTTACTGTATACTAGCTTTTAACAGACATCACACACGCTAAAAAGTTATTTCAAATCTTTTTGTGACAATTACTTGGTAGAAGAGTTTTCCAAAAAGTTGCATTAGCATGACAGCAACTACTGCTTTCGTTCTTTTTTTCCTGGTGAGCACCAGAGGAACAGAATCTGATGGTCACTCTTCTACATAAAGTCTGAAGACAGTTGCTCCTGTATCTGCTCGTCCCTCCACTAACAGAGAATATCAATGTGTTAGGCTTCAAAGCCAGGAAACACAGCTGACCTACAAAGTTTTGAATCATTTTTGAGTTGCTTGAAAGTCTACTATTTAATCTAAAGATCTTTGAAGAGAGAAATGCCTAATCAAAGACTACACGGTTTAGTCACTTAATTTCATGTTCTACCTATTTAACAAGACTGATTAAATGTCTATACAGACATTTATTATTCCAATTCTGATTTTTATTTTTTGATGGTCTTACCTTACACTAAGATTCCTAGACTAAATAAATTTCTGCAGTGTGACTGAGGTGCATGTGTAGTAAGTTTATAATCTGTTGTACCCAAATTGTACCCCAATTTCTGCAGATGAGAAGTCTCTCCTTATCATTTCTAATTTAGAAATTAAAAGGCCTGCTTTAACCTTCTGCTCCTCCAAAATTTGCTTTTGAACAAAAAGCAGAGACTGTTTAGCCATTTGGAACTGGAGATTACACCAGGAAAGCCCACCCTTGTCTATAAACACAGAACCTCCAGAAATCTTCTATACAGCTATTACACTAGCATGCTACTTACCTTCTGCCCTGGTATAGCTGCCACCCATCTCTGTCATTAACACATATGAGTTGGCATTATTTCAGAGGTTATCTTCAAAAAATTATCAACCTGCAATTAAAATAAGATACAACAAACTGAGAACAAGCACGTTTTAGGATAAGATTCAACCTATAATGCTTCCCCCCCTTCCAAAAGAGTCACAAGTTTGGGTTTGCAGATTAGTCTGTTGCAAGTTTTACTACTTCACTTTTTAAGTGGTGGAAGATTCACTGGCTTGGAATGGACTGGAATGGTTTAGTGAAAGGTTGCATGGCTTATGGATTCTCATTCCTTTCCAATGGTGCACTGCCATGTTAAATCCATAAGTTGAACGACAAAATTTATTGAGGACTAAACAGTAGTACAAGGCTTTTGTGGTGTTTTTTTTTTTTTTTTAGTTGGAGGTCTTCACGTCTACTATATTCAAGAGCATCTTTTGAACTTCATGGCTTTACCTGAGTCACGACAACTTGCCACAGGTTCTGCCACATGTATTAGAATATCCCTGTAATGCAGTGTGTCAAACTGAACAGTCAGGCATCCAACTAAACGTCAAGTTTGCAATGGCTTGCTTCAAACTCCCAATAGTCGAGCTGATATTTGTCAAACTAAACCAATTCCTGATTTCACAAGGCTTTAATTTTGTTAAAATATAGTATATGCAGCCTGCTTAAGCATCTTCACTGAAAGATACCGGGCACAAAACACCCCCTCCCAACCCTACTTCGCCATATTCTGTCTACAGTGAGCTGCATTCTTAACGTCTTTAGTTTCAAAATTGGTGCCATAAATGCTTTTATCCAAGAAGAAATGTTGAATTTGGAGAACTTCTAATGTACTGCAGCATTTCTTTTTTTTTTTTTTTAAATCTAGACAGCATTTCCATTGCCATGACGTGCAGCTTGTCTTACTGTACTAGAAGATAACTTGGTTCAATTTTGACTTAGACTGAAAAACTAGTTTGCTTTGCTTACCATCTTTGCTGTTTCACAGGCATTTGATGCTTTAAATCAGTTGTGGAATGCTGAAAGATTCACTTGTTTTTATGAAGCCATAAGCCTTTGAGAGGTTGGAGAAAGACTTCTTTTGCTTATCTTATTTTCTCCTTTGGAATCAAGGATGTTCCTTTAAAAGTGAGACACTACAGAGTTGCAAAAATTTGAAACAGTATGAGCAAGCACTGTTTTGCAGCTTCTTTGATGGAATTGGTCAAACTTTTTTTTATTTTACAGTATTCTGTAGCTGACTTACATGTACATGGCTTATTTGGTTGGGAGATCTTTTCAAACTCCCCATCAAACAGCAGGAAGGCAAAGAATAGTATTATCCATTTGCTTTTTCAGGTTAAGTGACTGATATCCTGTATTTCTCTTTACACAAAAATGTGAAGGCATTCTGTATTGGGGACACCATGCGACTTCAGTATCTAGCCAAACTGAACTTCTAGTGTAGAATAGCCCCACCACCCTCCATATCACAAGCAAGTACTTTGTTTAAGAATGAGAGGCTGAATATGTAGAACAATCCATCTCCATGTTAGATGGCTGGATGTTGTGTGGAAGATCTTAAGAACTGCTTGTTCCATTCATGAGGAAAATCAGATGGGAAGTGTGGCATTTCAGGGAAACTTTACTTTGAAAATTACAACACTAGTACACAGCTCAAGTTTTATACATTTAACATCTGCTTTTTGAAAGAAATGTTAACAATTTTGAAATGAAATTAAACATTGGTTTAACTTTTCCTCACAAAAGCATAAAAGTCATGGAGGGGAAAACTTAACAGGCAACAATAAAAAAAAGGTAAAAACAACTTTTCCTTTTAGTAGTCCTCTGGTAGTAAAGATAGAACAACTTCCACTTTTCGTTTGTTTGAGAAGTAATCTGTCTTGGTCCAAAAGTTTAAGAATGTTTTTAGTATCTGCTTCTGCCTCCACCTCTATCAGATCGGCTTCCACCACGGCCACCACCTCTGGGTGCTCCGCGGCTTGAACTACTGTATGAATCACGAGGAGGTGGATAGCCCCTTTCCATGGATGGGGGAAGACCCCTGTCTTGTCTTCCAACACGATCACGGCCACTTGAGTAGACATCACTTCTGCTGCTTGAGTAACTTTCTCGGCTTCCATATCCATCTCGTGTGCTGCCGTAATCATCATATCGACTGCTTCCACCATAAGATGGCGGGGGCCCTCGTGCAGGTGGAGCACTACGTGAGTTACCTGCAGGGTCAACGGTCAGGTAATATGGCAACACTATAAGTTATATATAACATTTTTTAATCTGAATTTACAGAATTGCTGTATTAAATGTTTACTGTTACTCTTTTGTATGTATTGAGAATAATCTGCCACGTTAAGGGTATTTAAAGTGGGGGCTGTATATCAGGCAGTGAGTGGATTTAAAGACTTTGAAGGAATGAAGACGGTGTTTATTCAGGCAGGCTCTTTACTGGGTACTCCAGAACAGCTTGTTATTTTAGAGAAGAAACTCAGCCATATTTTCCAGAGATAGTTGCAATTCTGAACTGTAGACTTTGCTTCTTTAGTTTATAGCTTATTTAATAAGATGATCAAATGATAACCAACAACTGCACTTTCACTGTGGGGGGGGGGAAAGGTATGCCATTTCCCCCTAAACATGAGCAGCCTAGTAAAAATCAGGATGACACCTGTACAAATTAAAATTACTACATGATCCTCAAAATGTATTCTTACCATAACTCTCATATGAATCTCTGTAGGAGCCTCCACTTGGATGATCTGAGTAGTCTCTGTCACGTCCACCGCCATATCCATCACGATCACTGTAAGAGGAAAGACTACTGAGACTTAGTACAAGTCAGTGGGATCATAGTAAGAATAATTGGTGTGAAGAAAAATCCAATGCTAGGTACCTATATCCTCTAGAGGGGTACTCATCACGTGAACTGGAATGACCATAATCACGATACGCATAGTCTCGTGGAGGTGGCGCATAGTCCCGTGTATCCCTGGAACTGGGATAATCTCTACTTGAATAACTAGAAAAAAAAAAAAAGAGTTATTAGCTCTATGTCACACTAAGATCAGGGACCTTACCTGGAGAACTACAAACACTAAGTCACACTAAATTGCTAAAAGAATTTACCCATCTTTAGTGCTATAGCCATCATCTCTTGGAGACATGTAGACATCTCTTCGGGATGGCATTGGCTCTCTGCGTGGAGGACCACCATAGCTGTCTCTTCCACGTGACACAGGAGCTTAAGAGAAGCAGTTCAAATTTAAAAAGTTAGTTAGCAGCAGCCACACAGAAGACTCCAAGGCAAGTATTAGCAGACTGTTTACAGTGATTTCAAAGCTTAATCACTGTAGTCTGTCTTCATGTTATTTTATGGTTCTGCTTGTATGCTTTTAAAGCAGCACTAAAGGAACATGTTCATCATAATGCATGAAAATGATGTTTTTATGGAGAGAATTGATAAATTAGTAAAAACAATGCACCATCCCACAGGAGATAGTTATCAATAATTTACATCAGTGCCTGAAGACAGATCAGGGTGCTACAAGACTGTGCAAGAAAATAATTCAACAAGTCCTTACCTCTTCCTCCCATACTACTGCTACGCACTGGTCCTGAAGGTGCAGATCTTTTAGGTGGTGGACCTCCACTTCGCGGAGGTGGACCTCTCTTCATAGGAAGTGGCCCTCGAGAAGACCCTAGAAGGATAAGGTGTGCACCAACTTATTACTTCTGTGATACTCATCTGTATGCCCCTATAATCTGAACTGCGATAACCTGAAGTGCTGTATCATCACTGTATGATCAACAGTAAACTTAAAATTAGACCTCAAAAAAGCTCTCTTCTGTATTTTGGTCACAGCTAGATGCTACAGGCAGAACTGAGAGCATACCAGATTAACTTTAACACAGTCTAAATTCCTGCCAAGAACTGTCTTACAGAACTGATCCAAAAACCACAGGCTGTGGCACAAAGGGAGAAAGACAACTGATGTTTGCAGATCAGTCACAGCTTAGATGCTCAACAAGTTATGGTTCTCAGAAGACAGGAGCCACCTGGGAAGATGTACTAGAGAAGATCCTACATAAAGAGGGGACAGAGGCACTACATGGTCTGTGGGACCTAGTACACAGACTCTTCAAGAATGGAATTTTCAGCATTTCCAGGGTTTTTCTGCATTAGAGCTTTTACAGTTATGCCTCAGGTGCTGCTTGCCTTTTTTTAAGTGACTGTTTTGATACTGAAAAGTCTCTGAATGAACAGATACACCTTAAGTTAAAGGATATCCAGTATCAAGTATTGTACTGATCTTCCTACTTCAGAAAGCTTCAACTTAACACGCTATTTTTTAAACAACAAACAAGGCTTAGCTTCCCAAATTCCCACTAGGATCTGTAAGGATCAGTCATTTAAACAGCTACAATTTAATGAGTTTAGACCTCTTGCTAGTAAGAATGAAAGGCAGTCCCCTTTCCCTGGCGGAAGAATCACTTTTTCGACTTGAATACCAGAAAGCTTCCTTTCTCACGTGCAGGGCAGGAGTTTTGCTTTCCTTTCATAGCCAAAAGTCAAGTGGAGTGTTAGATGTAGAAGGGAATCTTCATATTTGAAAGCCTTTTCTTAAGGTGTGCTTGCCTAATCAAAAATTTGACTCAACTGCTGAGATCATATTTCACCATTTTAATAAAGAACATTGAGTGCACTATTCAGCTGTTTGATTTTTTTTTTCCAGTAGGATTATTGTCATCTTCCAATGGGATTGTCTTGTATGTTGTCCAAGTATATAATGAGATAGGTAAATACATACCCAAGTGACTCCCTCTTGAAGGTGGTCCTCTCGCGCCACTTCCGCCTCTTCCACCTCTAAGGCCCCTGGGAGGACCTCTGCTTCGTGGAGGGGGTGGCGGCCCACGCCTGCCACCACTTTCAAAGGATGGCTTGGTTGCTTGTTCCACTTTAATTGCTTTCCCATCTAATGACTAAAGAAGAAGCTGCTTTACTTATTGCTCAGTCATGTTTGTATTTCTTAAATTAAGCCCCTCTTGTTTCACTATTATAGGGCTTCCATTTTATAAAGTTAGAGCAACTCTAGAACTGATTCAAGTCTTCAGTATTAGTCCCCATGTACTCAGCAGCACGTTGGGCCTAATTTCTACAGTACTTCATTCCTGTGGTATT
This sequence comes from Apteryx rowi, assembly GCF_003343035.1. Classification (NCBI taxonomy): domain Eukaryota; kingdom Metazoa; phylum Chordata; class Aves; order Apterygiformes; family Apterygidae; genus Apteryx; species Apteryx rowi. The sequence continues at coordinate 1,452,710 of NW_020450860.1, forward strand.
GATGAAAAAAATCTAGAGCAGCATCAGAAAGAACTTTCAGTCAAAACACAAGTGTCCAATGATTACGGCAGCCCCATGTCATTTATTCTGTAAATGAAATATGATTTGTGATCTCCAATTTATTTTCAATTGCCATGGACTTTTGTACCAAACTATGACTGCGCCAGTAGTTACAGGATTAAGCTGAAGATATCTTAGCTTCAGTTGGGGTTTCTGGCAATGGGGAGGCCGTTTAGTACATTTTCTTGATGTCCTGATAAAACGGTGATCACTGAAGTATTTAAAAGTAATTTCAGCATCTACAAAGCAGACTGAATATGATAGTTCACACCTTTTCTACTGTTTCAAGTTGTGTATTAAAAAAAGGTGACTGTCACAATTTATTCTATGACTTGTGTTTTTCCCCAGAGTAGACTTTTTTTTTTTTGAAGTGGAAGCTGTTTCTGGAGTTTAGACCTGCAATAACAGGAACTCTGTGGCCAACTACTGTATCTCATATATGAGCAGGTGGTAAGACACATTCAGTAATGCAACTTCGTTAAGCAAATTTCTGTGCAATCTGTCAGTCACCACACATTTGCTAATTAGAATAGAGCCAAGATCACAAGCCCTACAGAAGATCTGCCATTTAGGTTACTGCACTTCTATGATGGCAAACATGGATTTGCCTTTTTAGAAGTTAAATATTTAACTCAAGTATGATAACTAATGAATTACATAGAATTGTTTATTGCATTTCTTTGCTCCAGTAAATGAACAAGAACATGACTCCTAGTAATGTTTTACTCCCAACTGCTGGCAGTTGTTTAATGAGGTTTTAACCTTTTTCCTTTTCCACTGAAATCCTTTCTAAAAAGTATTATCCACTTTAGCAGCTCAAGTACTCTACCAGCACACATAGTGCTAACTACTGTTTGAAAAAAGCAGTGTATATCCAGTGGTTCAACTCAATACATTGCGAGGGAAAAAAGAGCACTAGGCAAAACCATATTGTTTTTGTCTTTGACTAAACAAAAATACTTTAGTAATGTAAGGTTCCCCAAAGAGCCTTTGGCATACCAAGCTGAAATATTCCAGGAGTGAGCATTTGTACCTATAATCACTGGAACTTATTAAATCTATTATTTTGTCATCATCTCTTATCTTAGTCATCTTTTTTGTAAGAGGAAAAAGTAGGCTTGAAGCCTTAAGCTTTGCCATCATGACAACTGTTATCCTCAATTTCACAGCAGATTCCTGACAGCTTGTCTGAATTTTGGAAACCAAACATCACCCCTTCTGCTATAGCAGGGTTCTGAGCACCTGGATGCCAGTTCCAAGTTCTTCCTTTTTTTTTTTTTTTTTAATGTAAGGAGGAACAGTTTTCTTAACCATTTCTATTCCATTTTGCCTTACACTTAAGCATCTTACCGAGGCAAAATACAATTTTTTTAAACTGCTTTATACAGTCTTAAAAAGCTAAGCTGAAGGTCCAAAAAGACCTTTTGTCAGGTCCAAGAAAATTCTTTTTTTCTCTCCAGTAACTAGGAAAAATATTTCTCAAGGTTTGTCCTATTTTAAAGCAAAAGGGACAACTTCATTTTATAGGTTTTCAGAACAGATAAGAAAGGTCTCATCTCATTGAAGAGATAAAACTCAGACAAGCCATCTCACAGTCAGGAATTCTCAATGGGCCCAAAGCACCAGCTGTGGGCATAAACACTCACTTGCTGGCATTTACAACCTTGATTCAGAGTGCTACAGTAGCATTTTTAATATGATCTGGGCACCATACAGTTGTATCAGCTGGTTGCTAAAAGCAGGAAAGTCTCCTATACAGATCCATTTAAGGATAATAAAGATATGATTGGCAATCATAATTAAAACTCCTGTATGCGGAATGAACAATCCATAGAGCTTTGTAAGGGTGAGCCGGGGAACCTCAAACAGAATTAAAGAACTGTCCTGCAGATGGCTCCAGATTTCAACAGAAAAGTTAAATTAAGTATATACTTGGAAAGTTTTAGGACTGAGGCAGAATTTAAGTACTCCAAAGAAATAGTAAAAAAAAAGCTGGTGAGAAACTGCAGGCTGATACCACACAGGGCTCTCCGCTCCAAAAGATCACTTCATTGTTGATACTCCAATGACTCTACAATTTCTGCATGTTCCTTGACTGCACAGCAAGAGGGCTTGCACTCACCAAATATATTCAAGAACTGAAGATTGTTTTATATCAGGCTGAGCTTCTCCATGTTCTATCACTTCTGGAAATTCTTTCCTGTTGATTAGAGGAAGAACCTTCTGCAGCACTAAATGCAGTTTAGATTGTCGTTTGGATTGTAGTATTTGCTGCCAACCTCTAACACAGTCCAACTGGCTTGGCAAGTCTTCGCTTGAATTAAACCTCTGGCTCATTCAGGATGTTTCCTCTAAGGTCATATTTTCTCTTTAATTATCCATTTTGTCCTCAGGGCTCAAAACCAAAAGACCATAAAACAGCCTAATGCACAAATGTCCACTTGTAGTATTCGTACTTGTGTCCAGATACAGATTTGGATTTCATGATATCAGGATGCAAGCTTGACTACCATAAAATTAAAGTTCTTCTTAAAGAAGGCTAATATTTTGCTATGTTAAAATATTTCTAAGATATCTTCTGAGCTGCTCAGACAGGTTTAGTCAGATCTGATTCTGCAGAGAAGGCAATTTAAGTGAAGGATCTCTGCTGCTGCCCCTCCCCCCACCCCAAACATTTTCTCATGGCCTCTTTCTACAGGACTGAAATTAATCCTCAGCAAGCACACTTAGACTAGTCTATGCTTGCTGCATTTTAGAATGAAATGTTACCCCCTTCCTTCCCTCCACCCAGAAAAGAACAAAACACTGGACATATGTTGTTCCCACACGTCTGCAAAGATTAAAAAAAAAAAGAATGAACTGCAGATTTACTCTTACAGAATGTATCCAAGTCAGTCTCTTCTACTGGCTTCAACTTTGAATTCCTTTGGAATGACAGAATGAACCAGAAGCTGGCGATACAGAACTCCTTCCCCTGGCTAGACAGGTCAACTAACTACTTACAATAAGCAGATTGTTTAAATCGCCTGCACAGTGCTTCTGCTTCTTCTCTTTAAGTGCCTGGAAGCCTAATGAGTGTTCTAATCCATTGCTGCAGAACACCCCCAAAATTCCAAATTCTGATTCATTAGAAGAACCTCTTCCGACAGCATGCCTCAAGCATCACTCCTCCTCAGATGTAGGATGCAGAGTCTGAGGTACAAGCAGCAGTTACTGTCCAGAAGGCTTTCTAAAGATGAGGATGAGAGACCACCTCACAATCATCTTCCCAGTCTTGGATATCCATGATCAAAACAAACTAAACCAACACAGAACATGCAACTGTACACAGTAATATCTGAAGCTTTATGATTTAAAGGTCATTCTTGGCCAAATCCTGAATAGGGATTTTTTCCATATACTATTTGCTGTAAGTCCAGAGCAGATGAAGATACTTTTACCTTTGTAACTTTAAGACAGAAGTTATGGAGAATGATGACCCACAAGGCAGTACTTTCTAGAAGTTCTTGAAGTAACGTAGGTGGTGCATTCCAAAACATGTAGACATTACCTCAGACAAACATTAAATCTGATTCAGCTACTTTACTAGCCATTCCTTTCCTAAAGGTTTCCAGTGTGATCAGGCACATGCCACAACATTCAAGATCCAAAACAGTTGGTGATTTATTTTCAGGTGGATTTTCATTAAGAGCTGCACTCCACAAACTTCTTGGGATTAGCAACTGAATTCCTTCCAGTCTGTCAAGTAGTTGTTAGTGCTTGAAGTTACCTTACACAAAGGTATGGCTGAATGATTACTTCAGAGAGATTCAGGGCTTAAGGACTGCAGCCAACAAGTCTTCAGTACTGCAGCAAACTACACCATGGAAGTAAATTCAAGTAACAGGAGCACCTTTAACCATATTTTGACTGGTACAGAAAGGACTTTATCTCAGTTGTCACTCTCCATCTTCACAAAAATGATTAACTTGTTTAAAGAGGAGGCAAGTCTCCAAAGAAAGTAGCACAGATTGTTGTAAGAATGTCCACAAACACCAACAAATTAAGCACACACAACTGCAAGTCTGCTATAACTTTAAATACAAAACAAGAAAGTTTTACTAGCAATTAGCATTCACTGTGAACACTTACTGCAAGCTCATTTTCTTATTCTCAGAGTGGAACTATTCACTAAACTTTACTTACTGACTCTGCAATGACTGACATTTTTCTTTCAACTCAATATATTATGTTAACAAGACATATGGCTATCAAGAGTCTGAGTCCTTCTTAATACAAACAGTATCAGTAGAGGCTTCTTCACCTCACATGAGCAGCATTTAGGAGGCCAATTCAGTTTGACCTTAACACAACTGTTTAGATTATGCAAAGAGCAATCACAGCCTGAAATTCAAGTTAACTGGGATGACAGTTTGCACTGTCTAAAGAGACAGCACCTCTATGAAGATATCCAGCTGTTGACCATTAAGCTGCAGATTTGCATCTAGCTTTTCAAACACATGCTGAATGAGATCTCTAGAGATCACAATAGCCTATAACCCTCCTATAGGCTATCCCAAGGTTAATCTTAAAACTCTTGCTCCAAGCTCCTCTTTCAAAAAAGAGACATGAAATATGTATTTCCACTTTAAACCACATAGTTTCACTGTAGGGTGTAAACAAGCAAATTCCGTTCCTGGCTAACTGCAAAATCATTGGCAAGATGCTTCTCATACATGCCAAGCGGGTGCAACTCACAAATGTATGAAGATACCTATACACTAATAAATAGTGTATCAACACTCAGCATAGTGGGCAGGTGACAAGAAACTCCTACTAAGGGAAGCATTAGTAATTTCCAGATGCTTCACTTCCCAAGAATACCATTTACACAGTACTACAGTCAAATACTATAAAACAAAAACATTAGAAGAGACATAAAAGAATGAAGAACTGCCTACTAGAAAGCCCTCCATCACCAATTTGGGGGGAGGGGGGAGTATAACTGACTGACAGCCAGACTTTCTTCTGATCTGGATTTGACAAGAGAAAGTAAAGTGATTCCAGCTTCATGGAGTTAGAGCAAGTAACAATTTTGCTAAGTTTTGAATTATGACTTGTCTCCAGGATCTTTTAACTCAGTGCCTTTCCAAGTTTTATCGATTTACACTACAGATCAGTATTGCTTGTCAGCAGCAACGGCAACATATGATTGGCCGTAACTCCTACCTTTCCGTTCATGTCTCTGGCAGCATCTTTTGCATCTGCTGGACTCTCAAATGTGACAAATGCAAATCCTCTGGACTTGTTGGTTTCACGATCTTTCATCAAGAGAACTGCAGATATAAAACTACACGTTACCCTTTTCTGTAGTTAGGCAGCAACACTTAACCTTTACTTAACCTTTAGGCTCAGAACTTCTTAGAGGACATGAAAGCATCATCATTTCAGATGATCAACACCACAAAATTCATCATGGCCATTTTTTTTTTTAATATATCAGTCTTACAAGTAGCCAGTAGTTTTTTGTTTGTTTGTTTTTTTACCTTCCACAATGCGCCCATATTTGCCGAATACAGCCTCAAGGGCTTTTTCATTAGTCTCTGTGTTCAGGCCCCCAATGAACAGTTTCCCAGGACGATCTGCTTCAACCATTTTGATTCCGTAATGACCTATTAAAAGCATAAAGTTGTTATTAACAAAGCATTAGACTACAACAGAGACTTCCAGACAACCCCATGGAATATAACTTCTTCTCTCAAACATACAAGCAATTCTTTTAAAGAAGATGTCAATGAAGAGCTTTAAAGTATAAAGAACAAAGTAAGAAACAATTGTTAGACTGAAGAAACTAGACTAAGTAGTGCCTACAGTTACTTCTTCGCATTATATAACTTATTTCAAATAGATTCAATTAACCTTGAAAAGGGAACCAAAGGAGAGATGGCAACAGTTTTAAGATCAAACAGTTCTGGTGGATATGAAAAACCTTCGAGGGTTCCTGTCATTTTGTCCTCAATAATAAACCTAGCATCCCCTCCCCACAAATCCTGCGGTAGATTAATCAAAAAATATACTTATTATGTCAAGACACAACCAAATAGTAAGTTTAGAGACAGCTGCTGCCAACATTTCAATTTAAGCTAATTCTTTCAGTTATTCTAAGTATGTTGACACCTCGCAAAAGTCTTGGCCTAGACCACGTATCAGCCTGAAGGGACACCACCCCATCACTGCGGTCCTACACAGCAAGGCGACGGCCGGGGGAGGGGAGAGAAGAACCCGCCGAACACAAAGAAAGCAAAACCCCAAAGCTCCGGGCAAAATGCCTGGCGCCTAAGGACAAACGCTACCCACACGGCGCCAGCCCAGTGGCGGGAAAGCGCGGAGCAGCGCACGAGGAGGGCCCGTGCAGCTCCCTCCGCGCACAAAAAGCGCGGGGACAAAGCGGCCCCCCGGAGGCGGCGGGAGCCCGGCGCGGGCCGGGCCATCCCGGCTGCGCAGGCCGCCGAGGAGGCCGTGGCGCGCGCGGCCGCCTCCCTCCCTGCCCCCAGAAGGCACGAGCCTGGTTAGGGGAAGGAGGGCGAGGGGGGGCGGGGTGGTAGGGGGCGTTAGACCCTCCGCCGTCTCCAGGCGCCTCCACAAAATGGCGGCCACCTTTGGCAGAAACTCTTCTCCCTGCCGGCACCGGCCCACCGCCTCGGCGCTAACCGGACCGCGCGCCTTAACTCCACTTCGAAATATCCGCCCGGCCCTCAAGGCGAGGCCGCCGCCTCTTTGTCCTCCTCATGGAGGAAGAGGACCACGCGGCGGGACCCCGAAGAGAACCCCCCGCACCTAAAATGGCGGCCACCGCGCCTCACGCGACGGGGACCCCCCCCGCGCCCCGCCACAGCCATGCTGTTCTTCCCACCCGGCACGGGGGCAGGCAGCCAGGGGCGCAGGCCTGGCTCCGCCGCGCCCGGCCTCGGGCCCGAAGCGGCGTGCGTGCAAAACGCAGCTCCCTCACCCACAAGCCGGACCTCCCGCCGCACTGCTGCAGAGCCCAGCCCCGCGGGGCCGCGCTTCCCACCGCCCCAGAGCCCCCGGCCTGCTCGCCGCGCTTTGCAGCACTCACCTCCGCTGCGACCGAACTGCAACTGCGCAATGAGAGCGAACAAAGGCGCTGAAGGCCTTTATACCGCTGACGTCACCGGCCGGCCGGAGCCCCGGATGCAGGCGGCGGCGGGCCCGGCAAGGGGAGGCCGCTGGCCGCCGCCGGCGGCAGCAGTGGGGGTCTCGCTGGGGCCGGGGCCTGCGCGGGCGCCGCCTCCGCAGGTCGTCTTATTGCGGGCGCGGCGCCTCGGCGGCGGGCAGCGGGCTGGAGCAACCCGTCCTGCGTGGAGACGGGCGTGGGGCGGCGCGAGGCGCGGCGCGATAAACTAGTGTGGGTTTGTTAGGTAACGAGGGAAGGCGGCCTGCAGCGGAGCAGCGCTTCCCTTTTGTCCGCGGGCATCTCAGCTGCGAGGCGCTTCAGCTCCCTTGCCTCTCTCCTTGACCTGTCTCCCAACTGGGTGCCAAAAGCAGCAGTTGTTTCACTCGGGACGCAAAATAACTCCCACAAGGGTCAGTTTAATCTTGTGAAAGTGTCTATGTGTGGAATTAACACGGTTTAGCTAAAACAGTCTGAAGGCAGTTCTGATTAATTTGGATGAATGTGCCTGTCAATGCTCCTTCCTAGGAGACTGATAGTAAACTGAAATAAGCTTAGCTAAACTAATGCAAAACTTTGTATTGTAAACAATGTATGTCACTTCAAACTATCTCATTTTTAATTATACATGAAATTCAATTCTGGCTACTTTCTTTTATTGACTAAACCTGATAGCTGAAATGGAAAAGTTAGGAGGAAATCTATAGATATAGAAAATTGCTGTTTTCATTGTTTTAAATTGTATTGTAGCTGAACTGCTATTAATCATTCAAGAAGGCCCAGTCTAATTAACACTTCATATTTTAATTTAAAAACAGATTTTTCAATTATCTTCTTAAAAGTAACTGACAACAAAAGGGAAGTTGTCTGATTGTGTTTTCTTTTATGTGTTTTTTAAACAACGGCTTTTTTTTTGCAAATCTGTCTTTCTCCATTCTTTACCTTTTTACAGAAGATCAATATGCACTGTGAATACTGTCACTGAAAACTGGTAGCCAGAACCTAAAAATAACACCCATTCCCACTCTTTGAAAGACCCTTAGAGTTAATTTCAACAAGATGTAAAGTCAAAGGAATTGCAGGTTCCTAGAGTGTTTCAGGATTTAATGTAGCTCCTTGTTCATCCTTGTGCAGTGAGGGAACAGTGCCAGGATGTATTGTAGGTAAGCTACTTAATGCACCTGGTTCCCCTGCTGAAGTCCCATTAAGATTAACGAAGAGACTTAGAAGAGAAACTCAAGAGAAGCCCCTGATCCCAGGTTTGAATAAGAGGATGCCAGGGGCCAGTCCCCATGCATTTCTGGGGGGTTGCCCTGCTGAGGATGCCTGTGTGGTCTGAGGAGCTGTCTCTGCAGACATGTTCCTGTACTGCACCTGCATCAGCTGTTCAGGTCACCAGGTGGCTTTTCTACAGCTTTTCGAAGGGTATCTGTGCTGTATAGGAAGCAGTGCTGCCTGGTACCTTTTCAGGCTCTCACCTGTACATACTAGGATATCGGATATCATAGCACGTCTGAGGCTGTGAAGTCTCTAAGGCTGGCAGGGCTTCACAACTAACCTGCTGGGAGGTACTAAGAAAATGTTGCCCTTCCATCTACACCTACTGCCCTTCTGACCCCCTCCCACACTGTCACTTGCCCCAGCTGCATGGAGGAACAGGAGGAGGTGGGTAGGGTTGAAGCACTCAGAAATGCTGTCTCAGTTTCCTAGGCCATGTTGTCTTACAATAATCACAGGAGATAAAGAATATGGTCCAGTAGTGTATTACCTTATTCACTTTCTTAATGCATGGGGATGGGCATTGCTCACTCCTCTGTGATTTCTATTCTCCTTCGTGGTATTCTTCAGACTTTGCTTTCTGAGACTTTTTTTTCAGACTTTTCAGTTACAGACATTCAACAACTCCATGTATTAGTAAGAGCAGAAGGCAACATTACCTCATAGATCTGTTGAGAATACAAAAGAAGATAAACAAATACTTCTCCGGAATGCAGTGTGCACTTAAAAGAGGATCACCTTTCCAGCCTAGATGCTAAGAGGTTGTGGATGCTATTATTGTGCATAGGAAAAGGGAAAGATGACCTCTGATGTGGGAGGGCACTGCATGTGATAGCAATGCAGAGACTGAGGACTGGCATAGCCACTCATCCAATTATAATGTGAAAAACAAGTTCAAATTCTAGTTTCAATACAAAAAAAAATTAAACTTCATAGTTTCCTTGGTTGAAATAGGTAGTGAAAAAAGTGAATTATTAGTCACTGTAAGAAACATGCTAAACTAGTCCCCCTCCTATATATGAAGTCTCTCTGTGTAATTCTATGACCTACACTGGTGTATTTGCTGACCACCTGCCAGGTAACTGGAAATAAAAGCAAATGCAAACTCAGCTCTCTTTCTTCTCTTCTGATTAAAAGAGTAAAATACTTCATTGGTAACTTGAGGCTTAATTTTTTTAACATTCTGTTAACAAGTACTGGACATGTAGCTAGATGTGATTAGCAGCAAAATAATTACAAGATGTGGCATTTGAACATGGCTGCCCTAATTGTATTAGGGCCAAATTAATCTGTCACTTATTCTGAAAGATATCTCTCATGATTCACATCAAAACTTTGTTTCCATCTACATTGCAAATTAGAACTGTATTTCACTATAATCCATTACATAGTTTATGTACAGTCTTGCTCCAACTACAGTGAGAAAGATCTTTTTCATAGAGGATATTTAATTTCTCCCTTTCCCCTCCTTTTTTTTTAGGTTTGTAATTTGTAGAAAATTTTCCCAAATCTTCAGGAAACAAGCTGAAGTCAGAATGGAAACTTATCAGTAATGCTCAATTAAGAAAGAAGTTCAAGAATAAAGAGCCCTTACAGTTTCTTTTGCAGATCAATTTCCAACTTTGATTCTTCTGATGGGAAATGAAGATAGTAATAAGTCCTAATATTGGCCCCTACAGAATAGGAAACAAACTTGGAAGGGAGAGCCAAGGAAACAGATTCCAGGAAAGCCTCAAAAACCTTTACGTTCCTATCTAACCAGCACTGATTACTTGCCCTTCAATACTGCTTGCATTATTACAGATCAGAAAGTTTTCCTTAAGTTTTTAAGAGCAGAAAAATGCAATCAAGTATATTACTGACAAGCCCACATACATATAAAAAAACAGATCAATTCATGCCTTTTCACTGATAACCATAAAAATGAACACTCTAGGCAGAAACAGGAGAGGGAGACAACATTTCCACGAGAACACTTTATGCATTTTTTTGTAGCTTTCACCTATAATGTCACTCTCTCGAATGAACCCTGTGGCGTTTAACAACACAGTTGGATTTAAACTGCAAACCTTTCCATATGAAGTGCAGTAATTTGGATCTCCCTCATACCTAGCTGCATATTTTCATCAAACATCTCAATCTTCTAGCAAGTTCAGTTCAAATATAAATGACTTCAATTAGTTCAAATATAAATTTTTCCATGACAGCCTGTACAAAGATCAATTCTCTGGACAGCTACCAATTCATAGATATTTATAGAAATTCAATACCTTTTGTGCATGAAACTCAGATGTAGATCAGAGCAACACAAACCAATAGTTTCTGGCATGGATTTTGTCCACTGTTTCCATACTGCAACTCCATGACCTGCTTTTCCCCAGACGCCTATTTGGGGTCTAATTGTGGCCATCTGTAGTTTAGCAATATAGGATCACAACCCCCTAAGCCATAGCTGAGACCTGCCTGAAATGACCACTCAATTTCTCCAGGTTAGGCTGAAAAGAAATATAAGAATTACTGTCCCCCCCTTCATTCGCCTCGTGCTGTCCTATGGAAAGGGCAACTCGCTACTGATTGCTGAGCTGGGTAAAACGGTTTTACCTGGTGATTTTGCAGGGGTAATGCAAATGTAATGTGGGAGGTAGGTGAGAAAATGGAGAGGCAGCAGCTTCTAGATGGGTGATGCAGAGAGGAAGGTAGAGGTGTTGTCTACTCTGCGTTGACAGCAATGCCTTCACCGTAATGCGTCAGTAGGGAATATCGGTCTTGCCAAGAAGCTCAGCTTGCAGCCATCGCTTGCACTTAACCAAGCTTCTCAAACAGGTTTCGCAGCTGGCCCGCGTGCTCCTGCCATCAGTATCCGAACCAGCTAGCCCAGGGCTTGGCGTCACTGCCACAGCGCCGCTGCGGCTGCGTTGTGCTGGGAACGAACCACGGGGCCCGAAGAGCTGGTGCACATCCTGCTTTTGTAGTCTGCAGACATCACAGACTGCTGAAGCAGACAGGGAAAACGTTGTTATAGGCAAACACGACCAATTGGTTTGCATAAAATCTACTTTAATGGAATAATTGAGCAAGTTACAAGTAAGCAAAACAGCGCTGGGCGGCCGGGGGAATCTCCTGCTCCACCAACGGCGCGCGCAATCCCCCCCTCACAGTCTCCTTATATGCAATTCCAGCTCCAGGTATATGTGGCACTTCCTGTAACTTCTGCGGTTGCGCCGGCTGTTGCTAGGGGTCTTCTTCAGCCCTCTGCATTGTGAGTGGTGACCCTCAGGTCACGCATATATTTTACAACTTTCGAAGTCGTGCTATATTTCACAGTTGTGTGACATCGCCATCACCATATTAGGCTATCTAAACTAACATTGCCGCTTYGCTAKCTCAACTCCCTTATCTCAGGCAGGGTACATGCCCCCACCACAGGATGTAGGATGTTCCCACAGATGTTCCCAAGGCTGTTTCTTACTTTGATGTAACCAATTAGCACACATCACAGTCCAGGATGTTTCAAGGCTGTTTCTCAATTTGATGTAACAAATTAGCACATATCACAATCCAGGATGTTTCAAGGCTGTTTCTCAATTTGATGTAACAAATTAGCACATATCACAACGTTTTAAATTTTAAGGCATGAAAGTCACTGGGTTTAAAATAAGGGTTCCAATACAAAATCTTGGATTTCCCCTCCTAATTTCTGAGCTGGTAAGGTCTTATTTAAGCCTTTCTCTGCTATCCTGGTGGCTAGAAACTGAAAAGCGGTTCTGGTAAGAGTCACCATAGGGGACTTTGGGGTGGAGGGGAATTGGTATTTTTTAGGAAACTGGATAGAAATAAGGAGTACGGCGGAGTGCAGCTGCGTGGAGTCAAGCGTTAGTTGGGGTGCAGGGTGAGAGCAGAGGAGTAAGAGCCATATGCTTGGGAGAAAGAGCAAGGACTGAGGTGACAGGGACACGCGGGAGCGCGGCAGGAGAGCACCGCCACCTCCCCGCCGAGGGGGCGGCAACAGCCCGCCCCAACGGCCGCGAGCCAACGGCCGCCGCCGCGAGGAGAAACCGCCGCCGCCGCCGCGCCTCAGGGCGCCCTGCCCCAAGATGGCGCCCAGGGCCTCAGCCCCTCGCAGCGCGCAGGCGCCGCGGCCCCAGCGCCGTTGTGACGCCGCCGCTGCCGCCCTCTGCCTCGGCTGAGGCCGCCGTCGCAAGGCGCAGCCCGCGGGTGTCGGGGCTCATGCTGCCTTCGCCCGTTCCGGCCGGAAGATGAGGCTGCTGGCGGCCGGCCTCTTGCTGGTGGCCCCTCTCTGCGCCGCCTTCTACCTGCCCGGCTTGGCACCCGTCAGCTTCTGCGAGGAGGGCAAGGAGACCGAGGGCTGCAAGGTGAGAGCCCTCACGGGAGGCCCCGGCGTGGCCCCCCCTCGCCACGGAAACACCGAGCGGGGTTTCCGTGGCGAGGGGGGGCCGCCGAGTTTCCCCCTCCCCGTGTGGCCCCATCTCAGCGGCAGCCGTTGCTTCCTTCTCCCCGGGCCGGGCGGGAGGTGCTGCCGCCTCCCGCTGCCGTGCGAGGGCGGCTCTGGCGCGGCCGCGGCCTGTCGGAGGTCTGTGGTAACCGCGGCGTGCGGCGAAGTGGGCTCTTTTACACTTCTTATAGCTTCGTGGCAGCTAGCGGTACCTTCCGTGTTTGCCGCGCGTCTGTTACGCGGGTTCTCATACGGTCCCCCCCCCCCCTTCCCCGTTTCAGTCGCTGATCGAGCTCTTTGTGAACAGGCTGGACTCGGTCGAATCGGTTCTGCCCTACGAGTACGATGCGTAAGTACATCGTGATCCGGAAAAAGCATGTTTTCTGTTCCTCTCGGGGAAGCGGCATWATGCATAACTTGACACGCTACGCATGGGCATTGAAAACACTGCCGTGGGTGCGCAAACAGAAGAGTAAACCTGGTGCTCAGCAGCAGGAATGAAATACAGGAGGGTGCAAAGGTTGAGGGCTGCTGGCTGTGCCTCCTGACCGTCCTCGCCCTTCTCTTATTGGTAAAGATGAGGCTTCTTCGTGGGTTTCTAATGGGTGCATTTTTTGACCCCAGTTTTGGATTTAGTGTAGACTGCTGCATTTAAAAGTCCTTCCTGTTCATCAAGCCTAGGAAGGCAGGAGCTTTGTGTTCCTTGCTTGTGGCAAATAGAAGAAATCGGAAGAAAAGTCTTTGTTACTCCCCTTTTTCCTTAAAGCTCCGTGTCTAATTCTTTAATGCTTTTTCTTTTTGATTCTTGTCTGTGAAAACTGTTACCTGCCTTTGGGGATAGTTGTAGGCTTAATAAACAATGATACATAATTAATGTGATTGTGAGTCTTGCTGTTGAGCGTACAAAAGAGAGAAACTTGCCAGTCTTGTAGCTCTTGCTATGTGTAACACAGCAGTGACAACAGTGGCAGAAAGACTGGGGAGTAGCTCAAAAAGCCAACACTGTCCCTACTTGCATTAAACTTTATGGAAGCCAATGAATTTAGGTCTGTACCCTGAGGAAAGACACTTATTCACCAGTGACAAGTGGACTTCTTTTTTCATAACCTACAGCTACCAATGTGTAAATAATGAAAATCCAGAATGGTTACGTTCTCCCATAGTCAGCTGTTTCAGTGCATCTTGCGATATGACATTTTAATATTAAAAGTACTTCCTTTCTTTGGAACATGTTTCATGTTAAATACTATTTATAAAGACTCTGCAGAGAAAGGGGATTAGTTCTTTTTCTTATTTTTTTTTTTTTTTGGCAAGAGGAGAGAACAGTCCTTTGCATTATTGTTTAAATTGTCAATTGAAAAGGGTGCTTGGATTAAATGTCATAGGTTCCGTTAAAAATACTTTAGCTATCATGCATCTTGATCAAAATTGATATCAAAATAGAAATGTTTCAATATAGCATATACCAAACTTCTTTGCACAGGGAGTCAATTTTTTACTAACAATGGCCGATGCACTGAAAGAAGCATGAAAAATGCCATGTTAAAGATATAACTTAAGAAATTGATTTAGGCGGATATTTACAGTTTTCTATCAATTAAAGGTAATCTTTTCCACTTTTTTTCAGTTTTGACTTCTGTCAAGATACAGAAGAAAAAAGGCCATCAGAAAATCTTGGACAAGTGCTGTTTGGGGAGAGAATAGCATCATCTCCGTATAAGGTTATTTTATCCTTGAACATGATCCTGTTTAAACTTGACAGTTGTCATTTTGATGTCTGTAATCTTGTCTTAGTATGTAACTGAAGAGTTGATGATTGTCCATCTCTAATAAAAACAAAAACACCCCCCCCCCCCACCAAAGACATCTTATGGTGGCTAATTAAAGTTAGGCAGCTGAGTCAGTAATCATTCTTCTTTCCTATTTTTCTGTGGTAGAGAAATCCAGCTAAACTGTATGTGAAACAGTTTTTGAACAACTGGGCTTACAGCCTAGTGTGTTAGGTAATCTGATACCATTAGATTTTTAACTTTAAAGAAGAGGCTGTAAACTGGTGGTTCAGGCACTGTTTCTTATACAGTTTGGTTGTGCAGCTTCCAGGGTGGGAAGGGGCAGCTAAATTGGGGTTCATCTCCAACTTCTATCTGCTTGCTCACAATTAACTTCTGTTGTCTAAAACTTAATTTTTCATTGTTGATGCATATCACTTGATATCTTCCATAAAATAAAAATACAGAAGCATTTTATAGATCAGGTATAAAATATTCTTGCTTCTCACGCATTGTATTAACAATGACCAAAAGCAGAATCTCTCAAATGCTGGCCAGTTGAAATCAATTTGGGGAAAATCATTGGCAGTAAAGGAGATATGGTCAGACCGTGGCTTGTGAAATGCTTGAAAGCCCTATGCTGTTCAAGTGCAGTTTCCAGGCTGGGATTTGCTGGTGAAACTGAAAACTTGGCTGTGTTTGTATGTGAGGGTTGCTAGATAATACAAATCTCTCTGAGGAAATGAGGCAGCAGAGTTTCCAAGTCTATTGCTGCTCAGTCATAAGGGACCCAGTTACATCTTTTCATAGGACTGTTAAGGAGGTGATGCCTCTTCCCATGTGTAGACTGCTCCTAGAAGTCTCTGCTTCCTTGACTTTTTGAGCTAATGTAGTTTTAAGTCTGTGGGCCACAAGGTGCTTTTAAGTATGTAGCATGATGAATCATTTGGGTTAGATACCCATTGAACAGACTCTCAAGCTTTATAACAGTTACTTCCTTGAAATGGCTACACACTACAGTAATTAAAAATGCTTTGTTATTGTTACTGCTTAGGCCTTGACTATGTCAGAGTTTTCAGTCATGTTTTATGTTAGCTTACTAACAGCTAAGCTTTAACCATGTTTTAGAATGCAAGTTTGATACACATACGTGAACACCTTTGTGTTAGGAAGTGTCTGCACTTGAAGCACAGATGTTGTGCAACATGTTGCGTTTTGGCTGCATTATCTAATAACTTAGTCATCATGGGGAAAAGCAGCTAAAAATTAACATGGAACATTCAGAAAGAGTATTGTTAAAAGCCTGGTGTAGCAGATGATGAAATTATCAAAATAAAATGAAGAAAAAAGCAATACATTTTCTACTAATTCTCAAATTTTGATCTTCAGGGTTTATCTGAATATAATTTATCTGGCCTGTTGTAGAGATCTGTAGTGATGTGAAAGGGGAATGCTGATGCTGGATATACAGAATTCTTGAAATTTAACTTAAAGTTGTATAGGAAATCCTGGATTCAGAATTTTTATAGCAAGGAAGTGAAGTTTCTGAAAACAACATAAGCTTTACATTAAAAATAAGTCAAAAAAAGATATTATTGAAGCAAAGTTTAAATTACTTTTTTGTTGGCTTTTGTAACAGTTCACTTTTAATAAGCCAGAAACATGCAAGAAAGTTTGTACAAGATCATATGACCCAGAAAACAATGTTGACAAAAATAAACTGGCTTTTTTGAAGAAAGGAATGCAGTTGAATTATCAACACCACTGGTAAGTTAAGATCTGTGCCTGGACTTTTTTTCTGCTGTTCAGCTGTTTACATCATGGTAGTTATTTTCTAAGTGGTGACTTTCTTTCTTCTATCTGATGGTTGTCCTCTACCGTGCATCTTGTGGGCACTAATGAAAACTATGTGCATTACGTGAGTATTAAATGTCAGTATGAAATAAGGTAGATCTTTTTCTGAGGACCTGTTCTTTTATGTTTTCTGTCCAGGATTATTGATAACATGCCTGTAACGTGGTGCTATGATGTAGAAGATGGACAAAAATACTGCAATCCAGGCTTTCCAATAGGATGCTTTGTTACTCCAGATGGTAGAGTTAAAGATGCCTGCGTTATAAATGTAAGTGATGGAAGTTTTAGTATAGTAGATGTAATTTCATTTAGAGTTTTATTGTTAAGTTTTATTTTCCTGAAAAAGAACAGATATCTCTGTAAACATCAGAATGTGGACAGTGACAAAACCAAATGCTTCTTTTCTATACAGTTTCTCACTGATACACCATAAAAATTTATTCATATAGAGTTTTTGACCAATGTAGTTGAAGCTATAAACAACTCTATTGATGGCATCTGAATGTTTTGAAGACTTGAGTTTTTGTTCTGAAATAAGTTTCATGTGTATCCATCYTTGTATTTACTCATTCTCTGTCCGTACAACTAAGATATATCTGTGGGCAAGACCTTCTTTTATTGCTTTGAGAGAGAAACTTTCCAGTGAACATCTAGAAACGAGCACTGCATTATAGTTGCAAAAGCTGTGTAGCACAGATTACAAGCCAAATTCCTCTGGATTTTCCCAGGTGTCTGGAAAATATCAGATGCAGCTGTGACGGGGAAAGAATTATATTGACAACAATTTGAGGTGTGTCAGTCATCCCTGGAGTTGCTTGGTGAACTAGTGCTGTTTCATATAATAGAGCTGCTCAGTTTTACTTCTCCCAGGATGAGGGACTGTGCTCATCTCCTCAGTGAGAGAAAGAGCTGTTGGCTCTGCCACGTGACTTACTGCTCATACGCAGTGCAGTTGATTTATTTGTATTCAGTAGGTCTGATGCTTCTCGGAAGTTCTGTGTTTGTCATGCATGTGCAGATCAACTGCTATGCATGCACAGCAAGTCTGCCTACGATCTGCTCCCTGCTTGGTTACTTCTCAGGTTCCCTAGAAAGAATGCTGTTGAAAATGGACTGTGGGTTGAATAACCTGTTTTAGTTAGGTGTTCAACTATAGTACATTGTATGTGATGTTATATTGTAGGGCTAGGGGGAAAGTTGTTTGTAGGTTAAACTGATACTGGTATGTTGTGATGGAAGCTAGCTAGTACATGGGAAATGGTTTCAGCAAAGTCAACAGCTGAAATGGAAAGATTAGTTTTTTGTGGGGGTCTTCATACATAGCAATGATTGAATTTTCTAGTGAGTGCTCAGAAAGCTTGTACTGTATATCTGTGAAGAGCTATGCAAATAATGTGTGTTAGTGGTCATGTGGATGCTCTGCCAGAGTAGCTGTCGTATCCAGAATCAATTTTTGTCTGTAGGTGAAATGAGAATGTTACATGACATAGCTCTAGAGGAACAATTGTTACATGGGCAAGAAAGAATGTATCACTCTGGATATGACTGTCTCATCTCTGTGCTGGAGTCAGAGGAGGTCATCCTCTTCTAGAAGGATACCCAAATATATATGCCAGCAGAGATAATTATCCCTATAAAAAAGTGGGGGGAGAGGGTTGTTACTGTACAGATGTAGGACTGTAGTACATCCTCACTTTTATGCAGTCTATGAATTGTGCTACCTCCTCAACTGTGATATTACAGAGAACAGGCCTCTGAAGACAGGGTTATAATGAAATTCAGATAATTTTAGTGCAAGACTGTAATATTTTGGTGGAGGGCAGGACAGGAAGGTTATATGGCAGTTTGAAAACAGCTAATCTGAATGTTTTAAAGACTGTTTAGGATAATATTCACAATTCAAAAGGAATTTTTTTACTTGGAAACTCAATTAGCAATCTGTCATCCTAGTCCCTTAATTCAGATTAAAGTTATAGTCAAATAATTTAACAATGATAGCGTGGAGGAGAAACGTGAGCTTTATATAGTTCTTCATAATTCCATCTCCTGGGAGAATAGAGATGACGAAGCAGAATAGCTATTGAAGGTGAAGAGTATTTTCTTGAAGCAGACCCTGGTTTGTAAACTTTGCTAGTTGGAGTGTCTACCATGAAGTGTGTATGTCAGGGGGGAGCAACTRTGAATCTGATTTCCTTGTACCTTGAATAATGGATCTTTGAATCTGCTTTGGCAGCTTTTTGTCGTAACTTTACAAAAATGGTGTCAGATGCTTTTAAATCTTACTAGTAACACAGATGTGATATTTTAACAATTTTGACTGTTACTTATGTGAGTATGTTTTATTTAATAACATTTATGTGAACGTTGAAGTATTTTTCCCCTTCTTTCCTGCTCCTTCACGGGACAAGTCTCATTTTGTTCTTGACCACATTGTGCTCTCTCTTACTGGAGAAGTTTTTTCAATCTCTTGGTATTTTGTAGTCAGAGTTTAACAAGAAGAACACTTTCTACCTCTTCAACCATGTTGACATAACAATCATGTACCATAGTGGAAAGGATGAAAACTGGCCTGGTGCAAGACTGGTGATGGCACGACTGAGACCACAAAGGTAACTGCATATTATAACAGCAGGTACTAGTAGAAGGGAGTCCTAACAGTAGTTACAAACTTAGAAATGATGCTTGGTGTAATGTGGCTCTTGATTTTCTGAGGAGCTGGTTGTTCTTAACTGTGGTAAAGCTTTCAGTATACAGGTTCACAACTGGGCTTGTATTTACAAAGAACAGTTCCTTGACTGAGGAATATTTGAAAAGCAAAGTTGCATTCCCTGTCAGACTGTTCATGCAGAGTTTGTACTTACTTGTATTTAAAAACTGCAGTTCATTTATACAATTTCAAAGTAGGTTGCTTTTTTCCTAACCTAAACTCTTCCCCCGTATCTGTAGAGATTACGCTCTTGAATTACATGACAACAATTAATCAAATCACATAGACATGCTGTATGGTACTACATGACTTGGGTATAGTGCCTTGTTYTTTCAGTTGCAATGATGTGGTGTGTTTTCAGTGAATTAAGCTTCTTATATAAGTTTGTTCCTGCCCTTTTCACTTGCTCCTAGATGGTGGCAAGAAGATTCTACCAACCTTTCCCATTCTAACCCTTTATCAATTGCATACTGAATGGCTGAAAAATAATGGTGATAGGTTGCTTGTTCACCAGTAATGCAGACCACAAGGGGGCACAATTAGGTTGCGCATAAAACCTTAATTTTTGTCCTTTTCTGACTTGCTGTTTTGCTGTGCAGCTTTGAAGCTCTCCTGATGGGAGTATTTGTGTTTGGAACACCTTAGCTCTTTCATGGAAATTTTTATTGTCTTGTGGCTTGGCCTAGTTATTAACATATAAGGTAGAATTATTTAGCTAGATTGGGTAAGCGCACCTTGACAAAAGGGTATGAGAAGGAAGCTATTTTCTGTTGTTACAGGCGATTCATAGGAGTGAATTCACGAAAACTTTAAGGTTTCTTTGATTTTTTTTTTTTTCTTTTTATGCTTTTACAGCTGCAGTATTTCTAAGGTACTGCAAAAAAGGATTTGCTTGTATGGACTTTATAATGCTGCTCTGAATTACTATTTTTTTTTTCAGAGTACACGAGTCTGAAGAGGGTGGAAATTAGACTGCTTGTATATTAAGGGAAAACTGAAAGGTTCTCAGTCATTTCTGTTGCCCTAGTGTAATAAAAATAATAAAATGATATGCCCTGAAATCCACCAAAATGAAAAACACCCTTCCCCCGTGACTCTTGAGGGAAGGTGAGAACCTTTTGGAGCTCCATAAGAAATTCCTTGTCTTCCTTATTGACAGACACGCTGAGATTAAGCCTCTCCCCAATAACGCAATCTTGTTAGAGATATGGAGGGAGATATGGTGGCAGAGAAGGGGTAATCTGTGTTAAAGCTTACTATCTTACCAGTTAAGGATTTACAAACTTCGTAATCCAGTTAACACAGCAACATATTAGCTTAGGACTTCCCTCTGATCMTGGCAGAAAAGTGAGTAGGGCGAAACCACATCCCATGACCTTTGAGGTCTGTTACCTCTGTCTCGCATGCTTAGCAAACAGTTTTATCTATCATATTCTCACCTGCTCAGATTTCTGGGCATTTATTAACTGAGTCTAGGAGAGTGATCCAAGGCTGCAGGTCCCTAGGACTCCTCCTGTGGAATTTTTAGCTCTCACCACGAGTGCTGATGAGAGCTAACATTCAGTTCTGGTGTGGCTCAAGGACTGTTACAGAAATTCTGAAGTGTGTGTGTGTACACATATGCAAATCWTATTTAATTTGTTTTTTTCTTAGCTACAAACATACAGATGAGAACAACTTGAGTTGTGAAGGTCCACCTATGGAGATTCCTGGAGAATTCAACAATAAACTGAATTTGATCTACACTTACTCTGTGACATTTGAAGTAAGTATCTTGAATCTGTTATACAATGTGTAATTCCCCAAGAGAATGAGATCTAAACAACTGGATGATTTGGTAATAGTCATAACTGGATTAAKGCAGTCTAAATTGCTTGAAGACTGTCTTGTAAAACAGTTTTCTTGTTTTGTTTGTTTTTCCCCAAACCATTACATTTCCRGTAGTAGAAGTTTGTGACACTTGAAATGTATAAATAAAGAGGACTTCTCCCCCCCACATCCAGTTTCAGGCAGGAAAGCATGCATCTTTTTTCCCCTTTTAAACTACATCCCTGATTTAGAAAATTGAACAGTATGGTTCTCCATTATTGTCATCATCTTTCAGGATTCTGTGGGTCTAATGATATTCTCAAACTTTTCCTGCAACTGCTGTCTTAACTGTCTTGTTGAGAACCAGCTCTTTTTTGGCATAAGAAAACCAATAAAAGAAATGTAGCCTTCAGTTTTGCTCTGTTTTATTACTAATTCAAAGTTTAGTAGATTAAATAACTGAAAGAGTTGCCTTCCTTGAGGTACGTTCTACATTTTCAGAGTTCAGCTAGGGAGCTGTGAGTCTCATGATGAAGAAGAAATATTTATATAATATTAAAGACAAAAGCGTCTCCAGATACTAATTTAGAGTAAACATATTATAAAGCTGTTTTTCTAGGGGAGTTGCTGTTTTTATCTCATTCTGAAGAGCTTTTATTTCATTCACTAGCTTTTTGAATAGATAGCTGTTTGTTTAGAGTACCATGCTTCATTTAGCCTGTTATAACTCTAGGAAGGAGGAAATCAAGCTTACTTGCAGCTGGGTCTTTACCCCAGCCTGGAAAGTCAGCCTCCTGTGGGGTGAGAATAATTTGGTTTGTGCTACTTCAAACCTTGGTGCCTCYGTTCTAGTCTGTCCTAAAAGCACTGTTGTTCTTGTGACGTAAGACACCCATCTTCTAGGGTCTGGCCTGAGACCACCAGCTTATTTTGCATAGGCAGCCAAGCAGCTGTCATACGGTAACAGCTTTCATTCTACCAAATTGAATTTGATTTGAACCAGTGACCTTGAGGTGCAAGGCTCTATATCCTGTTACTTTTCCCTTGAGACATCCAATCCTCCTTAGGCTCTCTAATTTTACTACATGAATGAGCCTCCTGTCTATTAATACTAATGTTTAAATCTTGATGATATATTGCAATTCAGAATTGCAATGTGAACTTTGTCCAGTTATTCACAAAATGTGTTACGCATTTGTACTATCTGCTGCCTCTTTCTTTGTAGTAGAGCAGGTAAGTTTTAATTGCTGTTGGTTCAGGACTTCCAGCAGATGGCACTGTGTACATCTTAATCACTATATATTGCAAAATTGACTTACTTTCTCTGTTACCCTTAAGCCTTGATTTGGAATGAAAGAATACCTGAYGTGTTTTACTTTTTATCAGTAGTTTCAGAATAACTTATAAGGGGAGTAATTACCAGTGAAAAATATTTTTAAAGGAAAAAGAGGAAAACCTTAATTTCAGCAAGCTTGAATGCATAAACCAGTAAAAGGAATAACTGATTTATGGTCCTTTCTAATATGGCAGCTGACTTTTGATGAGAAAGCTATGATGGCCATTTTAATTCATTGTAGCAGGCAAGGTATTCAGCCCTGAGTGTGTGCAAAAATATAAATAGTTGTGCCTCTCGTGTTTAATAGAGAAGTGTACAAAAATGTAAGCATGTGAGCAATGTGATATTCAAATAACAAACTGTAGAGCCACACTTCTGAAAACTTGTCCCGACTAGCTGTGAACTACTGATCACATTGGGCTGGTAACTTCAATGAGTAATTTGTGGCAATTTCAGCCTCTTRCCTGTGTTGGTGCACTTCTTCAGTGAAACGTGTTTTTTGTTCCAGAACACTAATTYTAACTTTAAAATTCTAGGCAATAGACAACATAGTCCAAATTTGCAGGATTAACTAACATCTGGTGAATAAATTAAGAAGTTCTGCTGAACTTCATTCCAGTCAGGAGATTTGATGGCAGGACAGTGAACATAAAGTCCATGAAACAAGCTGGTGGAGGACAAGGTTTGAGGGTCAGAAAGAATCATTGTACAGCCCTCATGTGAAACGTTTGGAGAAGGAGATATGAGAGGATGAAAGCTTCTTTTGAAGGTGAAAATTGCTGAATGATTTCTAGATTTCTAGATATTCCTGTGAAGGATTTAAGACAAATCAAGTTGTCTGCCAGGAGTCATAGTGCAAAATAAGTCTGTATCAGATGCCATCATGGTAAAGGGCAAGGAACTCTGCGCTAAATACATTAAAGAAGATGAGAGAGACAAATTCCAAGGGAAACTAGAATGTATTCATAAAGTGTGTTTAACAAAGCTGAAGTTGAAAGTTGACTRTGGTATGTTGGGAGTATCTTGCAGTGATGGCATGGTTGTTTTTCAGCCTGCRTTTGGGAGCTTCAGGCACCTGCATACCACATCATGGAGAGATGAGGCTTAGCRAAGCCCCAGAAGTCACAGAGTAGAAGGCATGGATAGGAGACTTCAGCAAACTTGAGATATTTTTTGAGAGGGTCAAGAACTAAAAAAGATTTAATGCAAGAGGGAAGTTTAACATCCAGGGTTGATACCAAGCTTAGGCATAATGTTGAATGGAAGGTTTGTGGAAGAGATCTTATGTGTTTATTCCCTCTCAGAGACTGCAACAAACYTGTACTTGTTTTTATTCATTGATATTTATTTTCTTTATAGGAAAAGAATAATATTAAATGGGCTTCCAGATGGGACTACATTTTGGAGTCCATGCCACATACCAATATCCAGTGGTTTAGGTAAGACTTGCATTTATTAAATGACTAACTTTTGCAAGGGAGCATAAAGATTTCTTATCTGTGCTTCTAGGGATATGTAACTTCTGCTGTGGTAAAACAAAGTCTGTTAGTTTCCAGGCCAGTAAACTTTCTTGTTTCCATATGTGGAATAACTTTTATCAGTCTTAGTTCTCTTGGGAGCAACTGTAGTATTGCATTTCACCAAAGGAATGTACCATTAGTATCCAAAAGGAAAGCAACCTCCATGGTTTTACTTTATCATCTCTATTCTGTAGAACTTTTGAGATGTTGCTGCTTTTCAGTGTTCTTATTGTTACTGTCTGGCTTTCTCCAGCTGCCGAGTGAGAGTTACATATGTAMACTGGCTGTTTTGTACTCAGTGGCTGCTTACAGTAAAAAGAAGGGTTTCTTTTAAGAGTAAAAGATATATATCAAAAGCTCTCACTTATTTCCCTCTGTACCACACAAATGGTAAGTTTATAATTTGTTATGTAGAAATTATAACATTTAGCAATATAAAGTGTTKGAAAAGGGTAATCTGATTAAATATATATCCACAAAATACTAAATGACACCGTGTAGATTTGATTGATTCATAGGTATAAAATCTACTTGACAATGTCTGCTTTGAGAACCTTAGCTTTCTCATTGGGAAAATTACTTTTGAGCTATATAAGGAGGAAAGTTACCAGAGTGCGTTTTTTGATAAATTGTAACTACAGTGGTGAAGAAACAGAAGAGCATGGCTGTGGTATGGGGTTAGTTTCCAAGAGATTCTCAGCAAGCATCTATCTTTATGTGTAACTGACATTCAGAGGCCAAATTCACGTCTAGGAACTATTTGTGCCTTTTGCCTGTTTCTTTTTGTTGTTGTTGTTGTTTCCTGTTCCTCTCTGCCTCCAGCCCCATGTCTTTTTTTTTTTTTTAAATCTTGCCTTTGTGTCCTCTCTTCTTATGAAACTTTTGTCCTCCTCTTATGTACTGAACATCCTCGCTTTTTTCATAATGCATCTTTGTGATGTTGTAAACCAACAGCAGAACACTTTTTCCATTGTTATCACTGCTTCATGGTATACAGCCCAGACTCATGTGCTCAGACCCATTTAATTTAATGGCACTGTTTTTCTCAGAGTTTGCAAGCTTTGAYTGTCTCAGCTTTCATTTCCAGTTGTGCTCTATATTGTGTATTACTGCATTCACACCAGGATTGTTCTGGAAGCTAGTGTTTAAGAGAGCATTTTAAAATCTATCATAAACAGAGGATGCAACCTAGTCGTGCTTGACATGGAAAATRARGACATGCAAATGTAACTGTCTTGARAATAAACAGTACATCATAAAATACTGTTCTTTTCACTTGTCTATCTCTAACAAATTGTGAAGGTGTGTGCTAAAAGGTCTAATGGAATGGCTTACATGAAATCTGAGTATCTAAGGCTATTCCTCAGCCTGGAGCTGTACATGTGGTATGAGTAGGAGTGCCTATCCTGAGATCTGAAAAAATGGATTGAAAGTTTGACTTTTTCTTTATCCACAGTATAATGAATTCCCTCGTAATTGTTCTCTTCTTATCCGGGATGGTGGCTATGATAATTCTGAGGACTCTTCATAAAGATATTGCAAGATACAACCAGATCGACTCTTCTGTGAGTAAGACTTACAGCTTTTATATGAGCACATTTTCTAGCAGTAATAATATCTATCAATTAGTTTTGAATATGATATAAAGAAATATATAACTCTTAAAAATTTGATACATGTGAAAAGATTTGTGAGTTAAAAGTAGCTTTACTACTATTTCATCTTTTCTAATGGCAATRATGTATTTGTACATGTGACAGTTCTTTAGCATCAGTTTTGATCTTGTAATACAGAAGGACAGACTTCAGGTTTATGAAGTGTGTGGATGATTYGCAAAAACTTCTTGATAGTGAACAAACTCATATTTAAAATGCAAATGCCTTTGTTCCAAGGTCTCAAACAAGGAAAAACATTTTTTTAATATTTGCACGGTATAACAACAGCCAAGATAGACCACAGGCATTTGAAATTTGAGGGAAAGAGTTCTGGTAGTGGTTCACCATCAAGATGTGATAATTGCTCCTGACTCTCTTGGCTGCATTATGGAGTCTGTCTGGATGGGTGGCTGGTAGTATGACACTGATCTCAGCAGCCAGGGTGTCATTTATGACGACCTGGGATTACACGCAAGATTTTTCTGTCAGTGCAGTGCTATTTTGAASTCAGGTTATGTGGCCTTAGCATGGAAGCTGCACTGCAACCGTTGCAGAGATGTCTACAGCTTAGAAATAAAAACTTTGCTACTCCTTTGACATATATTTGTCCCTAAAAATGCATTTTAAAGTCTAAACTACCAACCTTGTGAAGAGCATAARTATTTTTATTGATAATTATGTCTTCTCCCCTTCCCATAAGGGACCAGGCTTAAAACTACTACAGACAGATATTTCCCACATCTTAATGAACTTGTGTTAAGAAGCTCAGTTGTTGTCATTTTTCCAATGTGTAATTTTTATGCAATGTGTATGTAAATGAATTTTTTAAATACAATTCTTTTGGTAGTGCCTGCATTGAACTGAGGGTGGCCTGTCTGTCTTTACATAGTGACTGAAGCTTGTTGCCCTGTGGCTGAACTTGTKGCTAGTTCTTTTGAAATACGTGCTCCTTAAAAATGGAAAGGGAACAAGTCCCTACAGTGACTTGCTGCCTTGGTGCAAGAGAATATAATTAACTCTCAGTAAAAAAAAACTTGACCAGTAGACCGTGAGTAAAAGACTGAGTAAAAATTGACTCTTTCTAATTGGTAAAAGTAGYATCTGCAAGCCAAAGATGAGAAATAATGTCAAATACTACAGAGGTTTGAATTTCTACTGGTGTTCCTGTCTATCTAGTTAAAGAAATACTTTAAAATGCACGAAAATGTTTCATATTGAAACTAAAACATCTGAAAATACTTTCATTCTTATGGGGTTTTTTGATATTAAATATCCTATATTAATGCAAATCCAGACAGTAATTAAAGTAGAAGAATTTTTCCACATCCTTTAACTGATCATTTTTGTGAAGCTCCTCTTTGATCTCTCAATTAAATTATGTTCACTCTCTTATACTGTGTTGTCTTTATTAGTTGGTCATTCTTAATGTAATAAATACCATGACTTATAGAAGCTTGATTAGTTTTTATGGGTAACAGTGGGGATAGGTGTGACTTTCAAAAAAAACCCAAAACCCTCACACACTTCTTTCTAGTTTCTTGCCAGTCGTTAGAGACTTTTAAGATCTACTGTAGTTAAAGGATTTTGATTTACAAAGCTGTGAAATAGTTGTGTGAAAGAAGACCTGGGTTGAGGAAGCTACATTGAAACAAATTACTATCTCACACTTAGGGAAAGTTGAAAACAAATAGATGCATGAGCATCATGCATGAATGTGGTCTTATGCATGTTTAAAGTTCAGTTAATACCAGCTGGCTTTTAGAATAACGTAATCTTAGTGAGAAATACATTAATGAAGTGTTGAGAGATTATAAGATTACATTTAAGATTTTTATGACTAAGAGAAGATTTCTGAATTAAGAGAATGCWTTTTAATTTCTTAACAACAATGACAACTAAAACACTTTTTAGATCTCTGATTAYGACTTCGAGTGTAGGGGGCTTAAGTCTTTAATAAAATATTTTGAGAGCTAGTCTAAATTGATGGATAAGATGAGGTGCAGGTGTGCAATAATTGCTAGGCAGTTGGTATTACATGTCYGGTAAACGTAGATACAAGACTTCCATTATAAACAATGCATTGGCCCTGGTACCCCTACCAAAATTTGCATCCTTTAAAAATGTGTTAGCAAAACTTCTGTCTTGTTACGGGTACCTTTTCAAAAGTGTGTGTTGGACTGTCTCTATATTCATGTTTATTAAATGGCATTCTTTATTTGCCTAGCTGGTAATGAGACCTGCAATGAATATTGAAGAGAAAATGATGTTTAAAAAAAAACCCAAAAAACTATTATCTGCTCCTGTTACAAAATATGCTTTAATCATACGAATAATATGAAATTGGAGGTTTGAGAATTTGTTTATAATTTTTTAACAGCAGTGATTTTTAGGATATTAGGCAAGAAAAGTATCTTAGATTTTCCTAAAATATTTTTGTAACTGTAAATTGAAGCTTCTTACTTGGATTAGTTATACAATTCTTATCCCCATCTTTAAATTCTAAAGGTTAACAATATAAAATACTGCCTAATTCTCTAAAAAATCTGGAAAATACTCTTGACTCTTAGCTGATGAACTTGTAATGGAAGGGTTTATCAAAGATTCAGTCTTGAGAAGAGCACTCTGGCCCATGGGACCATGGAATATAAAGCARGAGTCTCACTCTGTCCAGCTTGATTCTCTCATTTTTTGTTTAACCAAGATACTTACTATGTAGTTGTACATTTTAAAGTTTGTGTTAAAACCATAGGTGGGTTTTGGGTAGTTTTGTTTGCCAGGTTAGTAGCTGATAGGAGATCTAATTCCAACTTCTTCACTGGTTGATCCATTCCATATTTGTACATTTACCTCGTTCTGTCAGGAACTAAACTGCTAAGCGTTTCTTTTTGCTTAGCGCCTACCGTTTTGTAAACAGATAAGAATTTATTTCAGATGGTAACCTTCTGAATTCTTTTTTTCTTCACTTACGACTCTCTGGACAGCCTTTCTACTATCCTAACTCAACAACTCTTTTCATCTTCTGAAGTTGAACTAATTGGTGTCTTATAGGAAAGTTGGGGGGAGTTGGTTTGTTTTTTTAAATGCTTCTTAACAAAACAAAGTCTCTCTTTCCTGGAAAAGCACGTGTACGTTGGAATTAGTGTAGTCTCCTCATACCTAGATCCCTGGTACCAATTCTTTTGGAGGTGTAGTTTTTATCGAAGTGTTATCTCATGTTTAGGGGACAAATTTAACTTTCTTGTATTGGTACATATCAAACTTCTGAGAGTGATTTCTTGTCAACAAAGCACAAGCAAAGGTACCAACATGGGGAAGATAAAGATATAAGATAAAACCAAAGAAGTCAGAGAATCTGTCACAAGTTAAGCTATGCTGTACCATTTGCTGGTTTGGTCTGTCTTCCTTTTTGCCCCATTTCTTGTGTGTTGTAATTCTAATGTTAAACAGTCCAGTGACCTCTATGCAATAGTCTGGGGCTGAGTGAAACCTGCAGCCTTTAACTGTGTGAGGAAAAGTGTGATATTTGTTGTTTTTTGTTGTTCTTGTTGGGGGGAGGTGTTTTGTTTTGAGCAAGTTCACGGAAAAGCTTTATTCTTCAGCAGCGGTTCCTTAGTGCTGCTGGACCAAGGCTCCCCCCACTCCATCCGTTCACCACTCTGCAGTGGGGCAAGGATTGCTYAGTGATTTGTAGGGAGCAGACCTTCTTCTGGCGTGGAGGGAACAGACTGCTTCGTTCTTTCTCAGTGTTGTCATTGAGACTGATATGTTTTCTAATGGAAGCAAAAAAAGATAAATGTTTGAACTAGATTGAAATGCTATAATCCAAGTTAAATTAAGTGGAATGCTTTGTTTTAGTTTAAATTTAGAATTATGTTGCATGGTCTTGGCTAATTACATTGTTGGGTTTTTTTTCTTGCTTGCTTTAAAAGATGAAGATTTTCATGATAAATCCTGCCTTTTTCTTTCAGTGAACCATTAGGGGGTTGTAAAATCAATGAGTGATGAATCAGTGTAATTAGTCCGTCTTTGGAACTAAACTGAAAGTTAATCAAACTTTTAATATGTATTTCACGTCTTGCTTGTATTAATTCACTACAGCATTATGTATCTTTGCTAATGACACTGTTGATTTTATACAGGAAGATGCCCAAGAGGAATTTGGCTGGAAGCTGGTTCACGGAGATGTGTTTAGACCTCCAAGGAAGGGAATGTTRCTGTCTGTCTTTTTGGGTCAAGGAACGCAAATTTTCATTATGACATTTATTACTTTATGTAAGTAACTTTATCTTATTAAGGTGATCTGTTTATAGAGTAATAGTGTAAGAAAGATGCAGCATTATGCAAGAAATGATAGAAGAAGCCTTCTTTTGGAAGTGAAGTTCTTCCTGTAATAAAGGAAAATGTTAATGCTATTTCATAACAATAATCTAGTTTCAGTAATGCTGTTGTAAGTGGTAATGTTTAGAATGTTGTGGTATATGGAATAATTCRGGTTCTTTATGACTGTAGAAACGAAGCTTCTCTGTTAAAAGCCTCTCTTAAAAAAAAAAAAAAAAATCAAAGTTTTTGTCATGCTGTAAACTATCCCAGGATCCAATAATACAAGTTCAAAGACATCTAATCAAAGCTTTAATGTTTTCAGAACACTTTCTGTCTAATACATTTAACACAACAGCCTGCAGCCATGCAGAAATAAGAGCTAGAATGCATGCCAATGAAATCATACTGATGCAACGCTGAGATAAGGTAGCGAGCTTGCCATGAGTAGCTGGATACGTATGTGATATCGTAACCTGCCACAAATCAGTGTTTTGTTATATGTTGTCTCTTAATATCACCATTCCTTTTCTTACTGTACAATAAAATTGGGAAGTATGTTGATATGATATGTACAAAGGAAGATTTTTTTCAAAATGCACTTATTTTTTTTTTTCTTTTTCTAGCCAGTATCATCTTTCAGTGCTATCACAGAGCCTCTCCTTTTTTCTGTTTACTATGTGATGCTCTATGATTAATATAAACCTAACCTTCTGTTTCTTGGTAGACTTGTCTTTTGTTATAGATCGCAGCTCTTTGTAACTTCTAACTGCAATGGTTTCCTGGTGCCACCAGAGTGGTATAAAAAGGAATTGGAAGACAAATTCTTTTTGTGAAAAGGAAACTTCCCCCTAGAGCTCATTGACAAACTTTTTCCAAGAATCTCTCTGGTTTGGCCTCTACAATTAATTCACACTCAGACAACCTTCTTTTAATAGGTTTATTTTCAGGATAGCACGTTATTGAGGATAAGTGTTGTCCATCATAGTGGCTGAGAGCCTTTTTTGGAATTTCAAGCAAATTCCAAAATTCATACCCTTTAAAATCTTTTATCTTCACGCTGATTTCTACCCTAAAAAAACCCAAAAAACCTTAGATTTGTCAAAGTTTTGGGCTTCTCCAGACCTACTTTTCTTGGATGTCCTTTATGCCACGTAATAAACTTTTGTTACGTAATGTGTATGAGTTGTGACCGTGTATGTTTACAGGAGCACCGTAGGATCTCAAAAGCAGATTTTTCATCAGGAAGTTTGGTTCAGGTTCATTGTTCAGCCCTGTGTGGGGTTTTGTTTCTCAGTTTTTTAGCTACAAGAAATTTTCACCTTAAAAGATGAGGTGGAAATAATGTAGTCCTTTCTTATGAATTAGGCATTGAGGTTAGGGGTGTGCTCATGTGATGGGAGATATGAGAGCTTATGCATATCGTCTTCATTTGAATATCTGCCAGTGAAAGTGATAAACCTGTACAGCAGTATTTGTTACAGGATAATTTGACAYGGGTTGATAAATGACTAAATCTTTTTGTATCTTTAGTTCTAGCTTGCCTTGGTTTTCTTTCTCCTGCCAACCGTGGTGCTTTGATGACCTGTGCAGTTGTGTTGTGGGTCTTACTGGGAACTCCAGCTGGTTATGTGTCTGCTAGAATGTACAAGAGTAAGTATACACATTTGTTTAATATGACACAGCAGGTTAAATTCAGAATTGCTGGGCTTAATATAAGCCACAGACTGGAGCTGATATCTCAAATAGCAAATCTGCTCCTTGCTGTCTTACTGAAAAACAGTTGGAAAAAGTGCTCAACTTGAAATTGTTTTTACTTTTTCCCTCAGCATTTAGAGGTGAGAAGTGGAAGACAAATGTTTTGCTTACAGCTCTGCTTTGCCCTGGGTTAGTATTGTTTCCCCTCTTTTTTCCTTTATTCTTCAGTATGAATTAATCTGAGGTAGGAGGGAGGGGGGAAGATTGAATTGTTACAATGGTACTTGTTTGTGGGGTTATTTTCTTTATTGCTCTCCTAACTGCTGTTCCTTTCACGCGTAGCCTGTCTTTTGAATATAAAAGAAACTAGATTTTGAGGAATTTGAACCTAATACTCTAGAACATAGCTTCTAAGCATCCTGTTTATTTTATAATCAGCTGTGGGGGTGGGAAGAATGATGCGTCTTTCTCTTGCAAGGTAGCATCAGAGCCTTTGAAAACCAGTGTGCTAGAACATTAGATATAACGATGGGGTAATTTTAATTTGGTACCACAGCACTGAGTCTGCTCCAGATAATCCTGCCTTAACTATTAACAGGAAGAGTCAGTTCATTAGGTAGTATGTAGTTTTGTGGTAACTTTAGCATGTCTGTAGTGCTTTTCTGTAAACAGAGATGTCCTATTCTCAAAGTTGGTCACAACATACCTAGAGTTCAGCCTGGAGACTAATGTGAGAGATATGAGTTTAATGGGGATATCTAAACTGCAGCTACTGTTTCTCAGCAAGATAATTTAGTTAGTGCTACACTCTGTTCTGTGTCTGTTGATGCTAAGCTAACAATTTTAAAACAGCATGGGTATCTCTTTACCTGCATTGAAGCTAATGTTGACAACCCTGTAGGCAGAACCTCTGTTACCTTAGTTATAGCATCAGGGTTTTCTCGTACCTAACTTACTGAAAAGAATAAGGGAGGCATCATTTAAAAAAAAAAAAAAAGAAGAAGAAGGAAATGGCTATATGCTGCTATACTGAAAAACATCCTTAAAGGTGATGAAAGGTTGTTGCTTACAAAATGTAATGTGGGGGCTCTGTATGGCTTGTAAATGAATATGAAAATCCCCTTTAGAAACCTTGGAAATCTGGGTTCTTTTATGCCTTGAGATATGAATGTTCTAAAATGTACATATTTTTTGTTGAAATTGTGTTAAAGGTAACTTAAAGTGGTCCTCTAATGCAGACAGCTGCTCTCTGGAAGTGTGGTTTTCACTGTGTGTTTGAAGGACAAATGAAGTAGACCACAGCAGCCTGGTCATTTCAGCGCTCTGGGTCCAGTTTTGGGGCACCTCCATACACTTTYTTCTGGTTTCCTATAATATTTATCTCACAGAGCTAAAAACTTCTGGCTTATGAGGCCTACTTCAATGGCAAAGCCAGAGTATAAAGATGGTGAGCTGCATGGAACATCTTACCCTATCCTGTAAGTTATAGGCACCAAAATAACTTCTGAATGTAATGTGCTGCTTTTGGTGATCTTGGAATTCTTGTTAGTGACCTGTTGCAAAATGTTGCTTAGGAAGGCCTGTCTTCAGCAATATAGCTCTGTTTTTAACAGGTAATAGTTCTTAATCCAAAACAGGTAATAATTTGGAGAAGTTTAGTATGCTTCCAGGTGAGAATAATGCAGAGATTCTCTTAAGCTGGTCATAACTTTATATAAATGTAGGCAGTGTCTTGTTTCTGAGATTGATATAATGTTTATTGTAGTGTTTACAGCCAAYGTTGCTGTGCTTGGGAAGGGTTGATAGCTCTCCTACCTTTCATTTTCTCATAGCTCTCATGACCTTTCATGCGAATGAGGTCAGTATAGAAAGGGGGAAAGAAGCTCATTTCTTCTGCAAGCCTTCCATATTTCTTGGTTGCAGCCTTGGGTATGTGAAGTTATCCCTTGACATATGTCTTTGGCAAAGGTTGAGGAAAAGATTATAAGTCATTTTTTAAGGTATTTCTGCCCCAAAATAGAATGAATAAAACATGACCTACTTTTGAGTAAAGTAGAACTTGATCAAATGAAAGGTAATGTATTTGATAAAAAACGAGTGTTATATTTCTGTTTGGAAATCTTATTTCTAAACAACATGTGCTTCAGTCTCCCTGCTGTCATTTAGATAATTTCTTGAGAAGGAAGAAAATACTTATCTGTGGAAGAAATATTGTGCTGATCATTTAAGCTCCCAAATAAATTTAGTTTCTCAGAGGGAATAAAATGACTGGGGATGGTAAAATAGGTACAGATGTCTTGATTACACAACGCTAGTTCAGTGAATTTGCATAATATCATAAACAACCAAAGGCAGTAATAGTCTCAGTAGACTGGGAGTTCATATTTGGAATGTTTTCCCCTAAATTTGGAGGGGGTAATTGGGATCTGTATTACAAGCATGGGCAGATTATAAAGATTAGCAAGAATTTTAAAATTGAGTTGACATTTATTTTTCATCAAACAAGATGCTTACATGAGAAGGAGAAGAGGCCCTTCCTAGGAGAAAAGGCCCTGCCTTTATTTATTTATTTATTTATTTATTTATAATTAAATACAATGGAGTATGTGTGTTGCCTTAAGGGCAGTGTAAATTCTGCCTCAGGAACACTTTTTTTAACAAAATCCAGGGAATGGTGAGGTTGGGTAGAGGCCTTTCCTGAGACTGGCTCTTTTCTGTTGCATCTCCGAAGCCATGAATAATGGAAATTCAAGCAGGTTTCTGTGTGAGGCTCCCTTGCAGTACAGTTTGCTTTGCTTTCAGAATGGGATGTTTGAAATCTTCATTGTATTTCTTGGAGCTGTTTTCTAGTATTTCCCAGAATGTTTAGAAAACCAAGGAGGTGCACTTAACTGGGGAGGGAAAAATTGGGCTGGAGACAGGCTGTAACTGTCTGATAAATCTTCTGGTTTTTAGATAAATATGTATATCTTGAATAACTTTTAGAAGAGAGCTTTACATGTTCGAATGATGAGCGGAGCTGAGTGGGGATTCATTTGAAGGGCGCATGCACATTATTAGAGAAGAGAAGTATTCAGGTTTAAAAGACTACTCTTGAGAGACTAAGAATTGCCAAGTAGCTTGTGCCTCTCGTACGTTTTGAAGAAGTGGAAAGCTTCCTGCTGACTGAAGCCAGTAAATACTGTCCTGAAAATAGCTTAGGTTCGGCTTCACCAAGCTCTTACAGGCTTACACACCGACTGAATCGGTTCCTGCTGAAACTGATGCAGTCTTTATTTACGTTTTCCAAAGGCATGGACTGTTTGACTGTGGAAAAATACATGAGATGTTAATATGAAAATTCTTGTTGTAGGGAAGAGCCCTCTTTAATCCATCCCTCTGGTGCCATGCTGCTATGACACAAACCATAGCATGGTATATGCTTATTGCGAGACTGACTTGTGGACTGCTAATACTAGATCTTGCTRTCACAAGAATGTTCTGATTAGAAAGCAACTATATGAAGGAATTAAATGACTGGCAATAATAGGAAAGGTGATTCAGACGAGTTTTTTTTTAACACACTTTTTATAAAAATTTTTAGAAAATTTTTTCTGTTACTTTTTTGGTTTGGTCTTTATTTAAATAGTGGCTTTACCATAGATACTTGAATTAGAGTCATTGGGTTTAGCAAGCATTTCTATGCTAACCGCGTTACGAGACCTTCACCTGGTGAATTATTGCTAAAATATCTAGGACTATTAGAGAATGAAGGAGAGCAAGAAGCTATGTTTTTCCAATACAGACTCTTTACGGATTCACGTTTTTAATACTAGCTCTTATTCTTTTCTGAATATTCCAATCTCTTTTCTGGTCTCTTTTCAGGATTGTCTTTGCTGACTTCTTCGTTATGAATCTTATTCTGTGGGTGAAAGGATCCTCAGCTGCCATCCCTTTTGGCACTTTGGTTGCTATCCTAGCCATGTGGTTTGGAATTTCAGTCCCGTTAACATTTGTTGGTGCATATTTTGGCTTCAAAGAGAAGGTAGGGCTCTTTGAATACAATTTTGAAATACACTTCTCTGCAGCTGAGACATTGAATCCCTAAGCCTACAAGAACTGGTGTGGTTAATATCTATGGCCCTATGATTGTAAAATGATGTTTCGATTTCTCCTGATTTTGAACTGAGACTGAGTATAGTTTCATAACGTCATACTAAACCTTTTTCTGACCATTCATTCAGAATAAGAATTCAGTAGTTGTCTTGCAGGTCTTGCTTGCTTTATTTGTACTTCAGTAGTTTGAGGTAAAGCCAGACAATTAAGAAAAAAAAAATCAGTAAGGATGGAATAGACTTTTCCTTCATGTTGCTTAATGACCAACAGTTGGAGTGTCTAAAATACATTTTTTCCTAATGACTGATAACAGGTTTGCAGTGTTTTGGCTTGATATTTTTTTTCCTTGTGATGGTTTATGGATGAGAATAATGGGAGAGTTAGGCTTATTAAGTCTTTAGGTACTAATATTTGGGAAAAGTAATTTACGATGAAATAATTTCTCTTTTAATCATATTAATTTCTTTCAAAGCCTATTGAACATCCAGTTCGTACAAACCAGATTCCTCGCCAGATTCCGGAACAGTCCTTTTTCACAAAGCCATTGCCTGGCATCGTAATGGGTGGCATCTTGCCCTTTGGCTGTATTTTTATTCAGCTTTTTTTCATTCTGAATAGCATTTGGTGAGTATCACTTTTTCGTTCTAATTAGGCTGGTTTGATAGTAAACACACAGCGAGCTTGGACATCCCAAAACAATGAATATGAGATATAAACCAACTCTTAAAATTTTTGATCTTCTTGCAGACTTTTGTGATATCTCCAAAATCTGTATATTTATTCCTATGCTTAGAAAATATAAATCTTGTTTTTCTTATTGACAACTGTGAAGTGTGAAATTAGTGCTGTTGCCTTGTTTTATCTTTCAGGCTCTGAACAGCACAAACATGGTTCCATAATGTTGTGCTTAGGTGGAACCTAATCTGTTATGGAACTATATTATGTTTTATGAAACTAATATGATCTAGCTGCTTCAGCTGTTAAAATCAGGTCAAGGTTTTGGGATTCTATGTTGTGGAATACAAACAACAAAACAAAATCCCAAAACACCCACACCACTCCTGAATCTTGCTAAAACCTAGTCAAGCAAGAAAGCATGTGCTTTCAAAATTAAAAGAATGCAATCTTTCATAACTTTCACAATGTATATATGAAATGTGTAATATTTTGTTTAACATGCCAGTTCTTTTGACCAGGTGTGTTCTGTCTATGTTGAGATTGCTTACAGAACAATTTTCTGAATAAATTTTTAAATGCAAATACATTATATATTTGTTAGCCTTTTTGTATTAGTCCTCAAAGTAAAGTAGTAACTGTGTAATATAACCATGCTGGAAAACATAATCAGCTGACAAAGAGGTACACTATGCACTTTTGTAGTTGAAAGTATTGAATTCCTGAACTATTTCTCATTACTTCTCCTACAGAAGGCTAGCAAGGAGGGAATGTGCAACTTATTCTCCTTCTGGCAAGTCTTACATTGCAGTAATTGTCACCTTCATCAGTCAGTAAAGTTGATTTGGTTACTTCTGTCATCTGAGAGCAACCAAATTAAAAATAAATTCAAGGGAAGTGTGTGTATTTATTTATTTTTGTGAGTGTTTGGTTAACCTTTGGATTGGAGTAAGACTTGACCTGTGGATAGAGTGGGAATGGAGAAACACCTGGCTGGATGTAGTGAGGTGCTGCAAAGACACCTGGAAAACTTACCTGCTGTAGTAGGAAGGAAGCACGTGTTGTAACTAGGGAAGGAGTATAGGTGATGCAAGAGTCAGGAAAACTTAAGGTCCTTTCCACAATAAGGCTTGAAATGATAGAAGCATCTCTGGTGGAAACTGTCCACAGCTGTTCTCCGTGAAAGCCTTATAGAAGCTAATTTCCTGGGAAGTACAGTTGAGGACTTTTAGCATTGCTCTGTGGATGCATATTTACGGAGTAAATGCAGACAAGAACAAAAATTTTTTGGAATCTGCCAGGAGTGGTATAAACAAAGCTGCTCCACCTTCTCTCCTTTTTCTTCTTCTTTTTCTTTTTTTTTTTATTTTTATTATTAGCTTAGCTTGTAACACTGTTGTTTTTTATTTTAGGTCTCATCAGATGTACTACATGTTTGGTTTCCTGTTCCTAGTTTTTATAATTCTTCTAATTACCTGTTCTGAAGCTACAGTTTTGCTGTGCTACTTCCATCTGTGTGCAGAGGTAAAAAGTATAGTTTTGACAAAAATACCACTTTTAGCTGGAAGATGTTAGGGATAAAAGCAGTGGAGGTAGTCACAAGAACTTCTGTGATATGCTGGACACCGTAAATTGGTTATTTTGTCAGTATCTATACATCAGTTGTTTATACCCTCAACATGCTTTGCACTAGCTACTTTTCTGAAACATGCCTTTTACTTTAAAAAGTTCTTGTAGTTTTTCCCACTAGTACTACAGCCAACTGTATAAACTCTCAGTCTGCCCCTTGTTATAGTGCAGGAGTTTCTAAAGGTAATTAGACATCAGCGTTAGCCCTGTGGTGGTACTGTATATATTCATAAGTAGCCTGAGTAAGGAAACTGCTACACAGACTTGTTTTGTGCAAAACTTCAGACTTTGTTTGATGCTATTATTTGATATGGTGATAGTAAATCATGAATGTGAAAGGGGGAAGTTCTTCCAAGTTGACTTTGGGTGTTTTGTTTTTTAATTTCCTGTTCTTTGTTTTATGTTACTGTTTTGATRCTGCTGCGGGGAGGGAGGCAAAACATGATTTACCTTCTATATTCTATATGGGTCTTTTACTGAATGGCTTATTATTTCTTTCAGGATTATCACTGGTGGTGGAGATCATTCTTAACAAGCAGCTTTACAGCTGTTTATCTCTTTATCTATGCAGTTCATTACTTCTTCTCTAAACTCCAGATAACAGGCACTGCTAGCACCATTTTATACTTCGGTTATACATTGATCATGGTCTTGATTTTTTTCCTTTTCACAGGTAAGTACAGTTGCTGTAAAAATGAATGCAGGGGTTTCAGTATTTGACTTCTGCTTTTGAATATTTTATAGCTGGAGTGAAATGAGAAATATTAGGTGAAATTTAGAATCTGTGAAATATTAACTCTGCCAGGAGAGTCATAAGTTGTATTTATTTTTTGTGATTTGTGAAACCGCACATCACAGTAAGATATTCTTTGAGTTTTTTTGTCTAACCTGAAATTACTTTTATAGTGTAATTAATTTTCCTTTATTGCATATTATAATAGCAGTGAGTTCAAGCCATTGTATTTCAAAATTTCCATCTTGTTCACTTTGATAACAGGGGTTCTTAACTTCGTTCTGGATTTCATAATCAGTTCTGGAAGTTCTATATTTAGAAACATTGCACTTGGCATATGGAGAATAAAAGAAGTTTTCAACTTTCACTCGTTATCAAGTGAAGCAAGATGGTACTTGAAAGATGTGCCTCTTCACATAGTGAACTCTAGCACTGTTAGAGAGAGGTGGTCTTTACCTGCTGAGCTGTGGTACCACTTCTTAATGACAGGAATGTACCTTAACTAGAGGAATGTCTTAGAAGTTGGACTACCAAAAATGGAGAGTCAAATTTCAAACTGATTTCAGACATTACTCAAGCAGACCAAGTGTCTTCTACATAATTTCTCCAATATTCATAAGCATTTGGCTCAAACTATAATTTTGAGGCTGATTGATTGGGAAACCTCTATCAGGTGTACCATGTATAAGATGAAATTAGAAGCCCTTATAAGTAGACAGGAGCATCTCATGTTGCCGTTCATTGTACCAGTGCTGTTGTATATGTAGTTTTAATACATAAGTCAGATCTGTTATATATCATTGCATTTAGCATCTTAAAAGTACTGCAGTGGTGGAAATGCCTAGTACATGTATGATGGGTTGTTCATAAAAACAGTCTTTACATTTGTTCCTAAGATCCGTAATGAAGGATCTCCTTGTGGCTGGCATACTGGTTCAGGATGTTGCTTCTTAATGTCTTTTACCTGATTCTTGAAACTTGCTGTAAATATTTCATGTTGGCCTCATGGAATGCATCATTTAGCAAGCCTTTAACTGCATCAGGGAAGTTAAAATAACTGTAAAAACAAAGATCCTAGCATCAGACTTATAAAGCTTGCCAGGTCAGCAGTGAGAAGGACTTCTTTCATCTTTTTGCCTCTAAAATTGAATGAATGCTTGAGGCAAAAAATAGTACTGTTAATACTAAAATACTGAAGAATATTGCTGCATGTGTTTCAGCAAAGCAAATATACTGTAGAGATTACAGTTAACAACAGTAACTAGCATTTATTGCTAGATTTTTATTCTTGGTTGTTATTTAGACCCATTTGTGTATCAAAAAAACTGTTTTTAATACACTTTTGGCAGTTTTCACTGTCTTTAAAAAAATGAAAAACAGGAAGGGTTTAGTTCTTCTAATTTTTAATTATTAGAAGAGAAACATAGAATTTGGCATATTGCCAGTTAAATGTGTGCTTTAATCTTGGCAAAACAGATGAGCTCCAGATGTCCTCTATTATATATCTATACACACATGTATGTATATAATTAATATGATATAATCAATAATTTATATATATTAAATCTACAGTAAAAATGCTTTAATTGCTTTTAAACTAAAGCGATATGTTAATGTGTGTCTGGGTTTTAGGACAGGTTAGCTGCTATTCTGCTAATTCCAATTTCACTTACAAGATGCAAATTGGTAGAATTAAAAATATCCTTTTCACATATAAAACAATAATTGAAATTGTCATGGCAGCTGCTGAAATGGTATTAAAACCTTCAGATGTGCTGATCCTGGAGCTCTTGATGTGGAGGTTAGTGAGGCCCAAAAAGTAAAATTATAAACTGTGCCACTGTTACTTTTTCAGTTTTTTTACAGAACCACATTAATGTTGGTTGTGCTTTACTTACATGTTTATAGTTCATGAAGAAAGCTGCTATATGGTCACTTTTTTTTTTTTTTAATTGAATAAAATACCTTCTACCTTTCCAGTAATTAACTATGTAGAGTATTTAATAAACACTTGCTAATGTGGAATGCTGTGATAAATTTCATTCCCATATTTAGTTTGACAGTTGATGCTGAGATGTGAGCTATTATAGCTAGATGATTCAAGCAAAGTTAGATGTTTTCTGCTTTGTATTGTAGAATATTCCTTAATAGCACTTGTTTTGAAAAGTAAGGGTTCAGTCCTTCACAAGTTTATGGAGGTGAGGGAGTTTACTATCATAACTTTACATACTGTTTGCAGTAGTAGCTTTCTTCCTGTGTGTATGTTCCCAAAACTGGGACCTTGATCTATTCCAGTTAAGTTAGCAGTAGGTATTTTGTTTTTCTGTATTCTTGCATATTAGGTCTCAGCAACTGTGACAGAGAAATATAAAGGGCAGAATTAATACCTCCTACATAGCAGCATGTTGTATTACTGTGGACATTACGAAAGAGATCACAATGAATAACTAAATAGGAACTGAAGGCTTTCATGGCAACAGTGATAATAATATAATCTGACTGGTGAAATTTAACAATTAACATGCACATGCAAACGAGACAATTTTATTTTAATGTACAAAGTGCAGTTAATTTTTCAGAAAGTACTAAGTCTGGTTGAATGGGGATAGTTACATGATTAGGTGCATTTCATGCTAGGAGACCAAAAAAAAAATTGCTGAATGTAGTCAAAGCATGTTGCTTTACAGTGACCTCTATTTTTGAACATCATTTTCACTTGTGAGTTAATGCCATTTTCAAAATTGAGTTTTGATCTTCTGGGTAGATTGTGTTTAGAATCCAAGATTCTGAAGCACCCACCACTGTGCAGTGATTGAAAGCAGTATGATACAGAGAGCTTTTAAGGTATATAAGAAGTATCAGCCAAGTGCAGAGTGCTTTTCTATTTGCTTTCTTACAATCTGTTCGTGCTTTGAATTCTCTTTTCTTCATTAAACAATAAAGCTAGAAGAGATGAGTAGAGCAGAACAGTCTGCTTAAAGTGTTTTGGTATTACTCTGCGATAATCTTGTTTTTAATATTGAATTCAAAATAAACTAGTTTACTAATAACTTTTCTTTACCCGGGTAGATGCTAGCCTGTGATCTTCCTTCTGTGTACAAGAAAACTGTTGCTGAGTGGTATTATATATTACAGAGCAGAGTATTCAACAGTACAGGAACTGGAGGACAAAAGATCGAGAAACAACTGGAATGTCAGTGTCTCCCTAATATAAAGGGATGTATTGGATGTATTTTGCTTCTTGACTAGAGAAATTACTCGAGACACCTTGACTACCAGGTTCATGATTTTTTTAAACAGCTCCCACAAAAATGATCTTTTAGCTGTGCCTCTCTAGAATGAGGATTGATATACAGTAAGTTGCAGTGCACTATGATGGCATTGGTTTCCTAGACTATTGGGGGTTATTTAGAAAGGCAGAATCTTAAAGTATCACCCAGTTGGGAAAAATAAAGATTTGCTGCCTTCTCCCCAGCAAATTCTTAAATGTGTGTCCTTCAAATGCTCTTTCATACAACTTAAGCTGGTGGATGGTTAGGATCAGTTAATGTAAACATTAGCCTAAAAATTCATTCATAATGTTGGATTTTAAAAAAAACAAATTGTATTTTACAGCCTCATTGGGGCAATTGGTGTCAGGCTTGATGCCTTTGTGCTGTGTTGTTTGATAGAGAAGTGCATATTAAAGCTGTAAAAACCTTATAATGGAACAGAGTGTAGACTATCAGAAAATAATCTTAGAGGTCAGTTCTTTGAACCAATGTTTTTTGAAAGCACTTACTGTTAGAATTTGTTTAATGGATTTTAAAAAAAGGTTTGGATATCTGTTTTCTATCCTTCTGTGTTCACTACTGTGCATCAGTGAAGCAGTAAGGCAAAGAGGTAGGCTCCTTGGTGACTGT
Organism: Apteryx rowi; assembly: GCF_003343035.1. Taxonomy (NCBI): domain Eukaryota; kingdom Metazoa; phylum Chordata; class Aves; order Apterygiformes; family Apterygidae; genus Apteryx; species Apteryx rowi. Next base: position 1,495,371 of record NW_020450860.1, read on the forward strand.
GCCTCAAGACTTTGCTTCTTTCAACATTCAAACTGAAATCAAATGTTGTGAGCAGGATCCTTGGGTGATTATAACTTATCTATACAGTGCTGCTATTCTAAGGAGGTGGATGATTCTTACATTTGGTGCAAGGAAAAGTGCTCAAGAGCTGAGTATGCTCTTCAGGAAAATACACTTTGAAAACCATGCCATTTCAGATGAAAAGGTGGTATTTTAAATAGTGCAACTAGCAATGGCAATTTTAATGGGTAAAGCTACAGTTAAGGAACCTATGATCATATACTTATCTGTAATTTAAGATTGGCCTTAGAGTAGTTAAAGCAAAGGGGGAATCTGAGAACCTGCCGTGTGAGTTAGCACTGGCTTAATATTCAGTATGTAGATGCTTTTCTGTATCAAGTGCTAAAGTTTGGAATAGGAGATTTGGAACAAATGGCAAATTTGCGAATTGGTCTAAAATGCAGAAAACATGTTCTGGCTGGGATTTTCAAAGGAGCCAAATTAGGTCAGATTTATTCTTCTCCTTCCTCAATCCTTACGCATTTGCAGATGCCTTTCTGATTGGGATATGTTCTCCTGCATAGGAAATTGGAAGCTTTTTGACTAAATTATCCTTTTGGACCTCTTGGAAGCAGTTCATGGAGTCCCAAGCACCTGCAGATCTGAGGTGGAAAAAACCACTGAATTTCAGTGGAGCCAGGCACTGTACTCTTCACCCCACCAAAAAGTTAACCTTTTCATTACATTAACCTAAGCAATCCTATAGGTAAAGCTGCTGTACATGGAAACCTTTTAAATAACTATTTCTTTAACTTGCATTCATTTCTGTCCATTAATATTTATTCTGTAATACCAACGCAACTGAGTGTTGACCTGAACTTTCGGAAGCTCTTAGTCTGAGGATTTGGCCCATGTTGTTTAAAAATTGGGAGTATTTAAAACTCCTAATTGATTTGCTGTGATTAATTCTTACCTCTAAATCTACAGTTGGATTCTTGAGGTGGATTTTCAACCTAGTTGTGACTCTGCCAGCATCTTTCAAACCRTTCTGATCTTTGAGTGGGGAATATACTATTAGGAGAGGTACTTGGGTCAGATAATGGGATCCCTAGTTTGGTGCCTTTTTTCAAGGTTCTTAGTCCGTAGAGCTGCCGCAGCCAGAATTCATAGGACACATTTGTTTTTGGGAGGGAAGAAGGAATTACAGTACTGGTAAGCCCTAACTATAGATGTGTGAATAAAACACTACTGAAGTGAAAATGTAAGGAAACTTCTGACAGAGAAGGTAGTGATATGCAAGGCTGTACTGAACAGACTCTTTTTAAGAGGGGTGTTGAAAATCAATGGTACTGAAACCTGTAAAAGTCTGTTTATAGATGAAATGATCATTCAGAGCCTGAAGTCTGCAGATTCTACCATGAATGAGGCCACACAATAGAAAGCTGGTGTGTCAGAAAGATTCGGAGYGACAAGGATTGGAGGAAAATACTGTGTATTTAGATTATATTCCTATATTAAGTTACAGCATGATCAGAAGACTGTGCTGTAAATCTCATTCTCATGTTAAAGTTGCAATTTTTTTCTTATGATACTACAATTTTGTTCTAGAACAGCAGATAGACTTTTAAGATACCTCATCTGTTAAACATTGGGAAGAAACACTGTTTTCAAAGGCATAAAAGGCTCAAAGTGGGCTATGTTATAAAAACARCTAGAAAGCAGATGCCGAGAACTGTTATTAGGAAGAAACATGAAGGTGAGGCTAAGATAACAATGCTGATATTGGAGTATTGGACGCAGTAGGAAGGAGGGAGAATTGACCATAAACTGTAAAGACTTAGTGATGTCAAGCCTACAAAGGAATTAAATTCCTTCTGTGGTTGGTGTCTGATCTTCTATCAACAGCAGTAAATCTGCCATCTCCTACTGTTTCAGAGGATGATAACTGCAAACTCAGAGGGAAAGGGTAATCTGTGGCACATAATAGTAGGCTGTCAAAAAGCCTTTAGCCTCAAATATACATGGCAGCATGAAGGACACGAGAATTGGCATATAGATAATAAGCATCCAAAGACAGGTTCCTCAGTTATCAAATGTGTAGATGTGGTCTGAAGGACAGAAAATGTAATGAATGAAGAAAAGGCAAATGCTTAATAAAGAACCTCACAAAGAAATAGGAGTAAAAAAAGTTGGAGCTGGTATTAAACATGGGCTGGACAAACAGCTAGACAAACAAACAGAAAATTACAGATGTAAATCTGATGGAGCTGCATGCATGATCTTGCAAGCGGCTAGTGTTGCTGGCTGGCTGTGGCTGTTTCCTTGAGAGCTAGTTCGGCCAAAAGTGACACCTTCCTTTTTTAGCTGGTCAGGCCTAACATTTGTGTCACAGCTTACCCATGGGTAAAAACATGTGGAACAATGTGTCGCTCCCCTTAGAGAGACTTGAGACTTAACTATTTTTATGGAAGTCATTGTCTCCTTACGTACCAAGTTCTTAAGGTAATTAAAATAAATGTGATGGACAACATCTTTTGCAATTGCTGTGACTATTGGGAAAAAACCACAGACTCATTCTTCAGTTTAAAATTTTTAAAAATGGTATAGACTAATCTCTTCATGTCACTTCCTCTCTATTATTTTACTCTGTAATGTGGTAACTCGAGCCATAGGACTTCACGTATGGCCAAAGGGCCTTCCGAAGTTGTTGCCTCCCAGCCCCATACTGTTGATTTGGATGACTACAGAACTGGATTAGTAAGAAACAAAGGAAGGCTATGCCAGTCCAGACCTAGGTCTGCTACCCCAACACCCTGTCAAAGAGCAGTACTCCCAGGGAGGGGTGTGAGAACAGGGCAGGTGTGTAGAAGTACTTTCTCCCAGCTTCCCATCAGCTGTGGCTCAAGGGCATTCTGAGCACTTGAAGTGGTGTCTCTGTAATTAATAGCCTTTGGATTTCTTTGTTCATGAATTTGTTCAGTCCTCTGAACCAGCATACGTTTTTAGTATCTGTAGTGACCTACGGCAAGAAAATCCACAACTCAAATACACGTTATACGAGATTGTTCATTTTGGTTTGAGCCTGTCACAGCTAGTTTCATTTGATGCTTGCTCTCAACTGCTGTAGTGCTCGGAGCGTAGCTGTAGCAAAAGGAAGTAACAGGATATACAGAGTAAGAGGGTCACTGTTCTTGAGTATTATGTCTAAATAGATAGAACAGGGTGAACAGAAAAACAGGCCAGATGACTTCTCCCAAGGTGGCGTAACTCATAGGTGGCTTTGCAAGACTGTAGATCTAAAAAAATCCTGAATGATTTCAGGTAGATGTTGACTTTACGTGTGTATGAAAGTCAGTTTCTTAAATGGTGCTTGTGTGCCTGCTGGTGGTGTTACAGCAGTGTATTTAATCACCACCTTCAGTGGTTTAAACGTACATCATGCAGTCTGGTCCTAAGAGTCATCTTTGATCTAAATCAATAATTTAGCCTAGGGATGAATGTGTGCTGTTAAATTTAACAAGTGTTTTTATTCTGGATAGTTAGCTGGATTACAATGTTATGCTCTGTCCTGCTGTGAAATGCTTAAGATTTTTCTCTCAGAGCAAATTGGAAGATAAACTAACCATTTTAACTTTCTCATTTTAGGGACTATTGGATTTTTTGCCTGCTTCTGGTTTGTAAGTAAGATTTACAGTGTTGTGAAAGTGGACTGAAGAATTTCAAAGTGTCTTTTGAGCATATCTCCCTTGCTGTTTGATAATTTTTACCATGTATTGAGAAACATACTGTGTAATTATTCTGATTTGTAAAAGCTGAAGAGCAGACTACAGCATAAAATACATGTTTTTATGGAAAGAAATGGCACCATTGGAAAAATGTTTACATCAGTATACTCATTGAACATGTTAATTCTAATCATTCTAAAAACTGTATCCAAAGTTTGATTTAGAACAAATAAAAATTCTGTGAACTAGTTTATTTGAACAATGAGTGCATTATACAGCTCTCCAGTTGAAATTTCTTAAATTTCTTGTGTTTTTTTTGTTTTGTTTTGTTTTTTTGGTTGCCTCTTCTGGTTACCAGTTATACCATCAAAGCATAGGACTGTCAAGTAAATCTTATGTAAAATGTGAATTTTTTAACTTAACTATGATTGTACATATTATCCTGCACCTTCTTTACAACTACTTCTTACAAATGTACATGCATTTAGTGTAATGTAGACTTTATTAAAAATATCGACACTGGTTTTTGTTCAAATAAACCTGCACAACTCCCACTGACTTGTCTCCTTTCCTGTTAATTAGGCCTTCACTTTTTGAATACAGATTGCACAAGTCTGGCTAGTTCAGCAGGAGCCAACTGATAGCTCTCAAGTCTCATATCACTCATAAGCAGTTTGGGTATGACTTCCATCTGTTAGCTGTCCTCTGTGGCTGGAAATTACCTGTGCTGGCACGGGGACTGGTTGGTAACTGGAATCCATGGCTGTGGAACTGGCAAAGACTTCTGAAACTGCTGCTGCTATTACCTGTGTCTCAGCTGTGCACTTACTCTAACTTTCCCCAAAATATTGTCGCTAGGCAAACCATCTACCTAAGAGCAAAAACCTTCCCCTTCTTTAAGCCCTCGAAACACGCATCTTATTGTTCTTAGCCCTTTGACGATTGTGCAGCTTGCCAGGAAGCAACCATGAACCTAGCTGGGCTGGAGAATAGATGATTCTTAAAGGTGAAGCCTTCCTTCCTACTCCTCAGAGGTGCTCTTAAATGCTGGGTTGTATGAGAAGGAGTATTTTAATAACCTCTTCAGTTATAAGATTACAGTCATTCTTTTCTTAGGAATTTCAAGACTTTTAAGAGGCTTCCCAACATCTTGAATTGTACTTGAGGCTGAGCAAGAGAGTTGCTGAATTCCAATGGCTATGTTACTGGCCCCACTGCAGATGAACAAGGGGATGTCCATTCAGATTAATGGGTGAAATAATCAAAGCTGATTAACTGGGCCTATGGAAACATTCACTGCTGGAAGCTATATTCTTTCCAAAATGTAATCTTTGATATGATGATTTCAAGTCTYACTCCCACCTGTAGTAGTTCCTTCCAGATTACCGGTGTGGGGGATAGATCATCCAGCTAAGCTGGGGTGAGTACTGGGTGACATCTCTTCTGCACAGCGGTTGGTGCAAAGGGAGGTTCTAATGCTGATTGCTGCCAGGCAGAGTGCTGCAGTCTGAATTAGATAGTGATGGTTCTTCTTGGCTCCCTTGGAGCTGAAGCAATAATACTTTGATCAGATCAGTTTGTCAAACAGGAGAGATGTGAAGTTCTCTTTTGACAAAGGAAGCATTGAGATGAGGATCTTTGGAGCTGCAGTCAATAGGACATACCTACACCTTTTTTATCCTGCCCTCATGAGGATATAATAAATTAGTAACTGAAGAAAGCCTGTGGAGCAGTGAGATCCTTTAGTAGGATTACTCTCATTATTAGCTTGAATTTGTGTCTTATATCTTAATATCTCTCATACTGCAAATTATTGCTTGCTTTATCTTTGAACTTGTATTTGTCTATGGAATTTCCTTCAATACCAGTGCTCCTAAAGTTATTACGGAAACTTCTCAAGAACAGCATATTTCAGCTGGCTCTTGGAAAGCAGTACATGAATATATAGTTAGGTRGGAGGAAGCTTGGGGGTGGGAGGATGTAGTCACAGTGGAAACCTCACTGCTCAACCAACTAGAGAGTAACCGAGGAGCACCAGTTAGCTGTGTTCTTCAAGATTATACTATACTATACTATCTTGTTTCAGGCTGATGCTCTTCTGCTTTTTTCTAATTATTACAGGTCTGGGGAGACTGACAGAAGGACCCACAAAGCACATAATCTTTTTTTGCATTATTTTGCAGTGTAATGTCCTACATCTCTCTCTTTTTTCCCACATGCAAGATTGGGATGGTTCTAAATCAAAGCTTGCAGAGTATGCACAAGGGGAATATGTTTTGCTGCATATAGTCATATGGAAAAACTCCTAACAGTGTTGCAGTACAGTAAGTTTTCTTCCATGGAATTCCAGGTTTAGACAATTTAATAAAAAGAGCCAAGCACTTTAAAACCAGTGTATCAGGAAGAGCCGGCAACAATAAAGATAGTTTGGTGAGCTTCAGGTGTGTTCTTGCTGGCAACTTGGCCTCTTAAATGTTCTCCTCTCCTACCCCCAAATTCTTTGTTTTCCTTCTGTTCTTCTTCAGAATTGTAAAACTCCAGAGTTGTCATTAGAGAAATCAGCTTATGGCTATCTGCTCATCCAAAACCACCATTCACTGTATTAAATACTTTATGTTCATATTGAAATCAGTGCTGCCCTATTAAAAAAGGTCCTTCCTTTTAAATCTCGTATTTGAAGGTTTTTTTTTTTATTGAAAGGTTTTAAAAATAAGTTTTATGAGAAGTGTTGGCTAAAACTGCCTTTGAATTTTACATGTTCAATAAGAAATGAATTAATGAGAAAAATTTGGAGCTACAATTGGCATAAAATCCCAGCAGGAATTCTTGCCAGATTAATAAATGTGCATTTCACAAGAGGCAAAATAAAATGAGTTGTAAAATTATATTCACGCTTTTACTGTGCATACTAGTGGGTTAAAAAATAGAAACTGGGTTAAGCAAGTTTCTGAAACTTGCAAGTAGATTAGAGTCAAAGCCATAAAGGGCAAATCAGTCATTCTTGTATGCAGTTATTATCGGAGGGTTTTTTTAAGGTTTTTGTAACAGCCCTATTTATGCATATCTGAAGCTTTGTAATTCAGCAATCTGTGGTGAAGACAGTGTTATGAAGCAGGAGTATCTATTTAAAACAATCATAAAAAGGCTTTAGTTCTGGTCACTTTTCCTCAAAATAGATGGATGTTGTAATGGCGAAGGCAATTACTCTGCTGTTAGTGTCTGCCACAGGCTGTATGTTTAAGCATATTTAAAATGAATTCTTAGGGTGCTCTTTTTGCAGGCTACAAAGATGACCTGGGAGAGGCAGTATCATGATTGACTATCAGTGTCATGACCAACTAATATCTGAATTGTAGTTGTTAAAACTCAGAGGGAAGATGGGACAGTTGCTGATACATGTTTTAACTAATTTGTCCTTTGTTGTTTTCCCATCAGTGGATAGCTGTGAAATTTTGCTGCTGGAGTTCCCCTGCCCAAGAGACACTGCCCCTTGTCTCTTGAAGTCTACTCTGATTAGAGCAATGGGCTTAGTAAAGCATTCCCTATCCGGTCTCAGACACTTGAGTCTTCCTGTCCTCTTTAAAAAGGAAAAAATCAGGCTAAGTTTTAGCTTTTCCTAAGTGGATGTATAGGTATCTACATTTCATTTTTGCAGTGCTTCCAGTAACGGACTTACATAAAACGAAGTAAAGCATCTTGTAAGAATCTTTGTGTAATAATCACCCAATTCCAGAGACTTTGTAGAATGTCATGTTTATCCTATTTGAAGTAACACAAGTTACAACAGAATCTCAAAGAAACAGGGAATTTCAGTACTGGGTGTTTTACATTTAATTGCACTTGCTCGGATAGTGCTGAACAGATGCAGCCCCATCTTCATTCCTGATTTGAAATGGGAATGCAGGAACGAGGCTATGTAGATGTACAGCAAGCATTAGAACTGGGTCGAGAGAGGACAGGGCAACGTGCCTATGGGGTCCGTGCCCTCATCTGTTTAACTGTGCTGCTGTGGAGGAGCTGGAAACACGTGATGTACTCACGATTAGTTGCGAGGGAAGGACATTTTTTGCTGTAAGCTTGTCTTTATTGTCTTATTTAATGCTCCTTGTATCATTTGTGCTTTTGTGTTTGGCAACACATTCTAAGCTCACATCTAAAATTTGTCTAGAAATTGTTTAAGCCTACTGTGCCAATAGCTTGAATGTTCAGAGAGATCGGTTGCAAAGGGCTGGAGGAAAGTTTAAACCAAACCTTGCCCGCTCCTAAACCCTGCTATGGACATGGGATCCCTTCTGGAACTTATGGGTGAGATCTTTAACAGCAATCACCACACAAAGATCCAGTTGTGAAAATCAGGTGTAAAAGAAAGACTGTTAGGCACTTTGGATCATAAGGATTGGGGAGAAGGCAAATGACTCGAAATGGATGGAGAAAGGTTAGGTCATGCTAATCACCAACTGCATGGAAAAGATGACTGTTAGACATGTAATTTCCTGATGGAGATCAGTCCTCCTTGGTTCTAGTACCAGATGTTCTGATGTTTAATTTCATTCCCATGAGCTGTAGCACTGAAGCTAGTGGAAATAGCTATGTAAGTAAAGTTCAGCACAGGTATAACGGTTTCACTGACCAGTCTTATGTTACTTTACATATGGGTCAGATCAGAATAAATTCATTTTTCCTTGAACACAGGAATGAAAACACTGCATTCCTATAGAAATGTGGCTGTTGCTTTCAGACTAAGAACAGAAACCCGAGGCTGCTGTGCTCTTCAAGTACAAAAATGACATGCTTAATTCAACTAAACTTGGGTCAAAACCAGCGTCTGCTAAACTCATGTCAGGGTGCTCAGTTATTTCAATATTCCCATTTCTATTAAATATGAACTATGTGCAGGACATAACAAGGGATTTGAGGTGCAAAATGTAAAGGCTGTATGTACAGACAATGCCTACTGACAGAGAAATAGAGAATTTAATTAATTTAGTGATTATTTTGACAATACATGCATTTCCCCAATCAGTAAGCATGTATGCTGATAAAATACACTAAAAACAATAAGGAAAAGCTTAATTAAAAATCCTCCAAGGAAAACCTTTCAATCTGCRATATGGACAGTCCCATTATCTTTTACAAGCTCATTAAATTTACCAATAGTGCGTGCTCAGTTTAAAATGCTAACAGCTATGGATGCAAACACCACGGTAGCACGGTGTGTCCTGTGAAACGCTCTCCCCTGGTAGCCCCCGACTTCGACAGGAAAGAGCGAGGCCAGCTCCGAGTGCATGTGCAAACACCCTCCGTGACATCCGCGGTTAAACATGGCCTTACCTGCTCTTAGCGCGCAAAGCTCCGACTCCAGCTTGGCTTCGCCTCGGCAGAAGCCCACCTGGGCATGACGGCGCTGAAYGCACACGGCTGGGAGGCCAGTTTCCACCCGCGCTCTTCGAGCTCTGATAACCTGTACCCCACGCTAGCTGTGATGTTTTGGCCGTGCTGGTTTAGGGAGGAAAAGCTCATAGGTGCTGCCTCTTTTTTTAGACCAGCTGGTACAGGTAGAAAGCTTTCGGATTCAGCATCCGCCAGTAGGACCTGGCTGGTCTCCTTCCCCAACTCTTACCAGCTGCTCTAATAAAAGATTTCACAAACCTCTCCCTCCAGACCTATCGTCTCCTTCCGTTAGCGCCTAAAAGGCTGCGTTTTGATTGACTGCTTTCCGAAAGCAGCTGGATTAATGCTGGACAACCGGTGAAAGAGCTGTCAGCGTCTTTTCCAGTGCGGAGTGGACTCTGATGTTAGAGGTAAATTGGTGAATAAGCAAACAGCTCAGCGCTAGCCGTTTTGCTATTTGGAACATAGGCAGCAGTTCCTTAACGCTGATATCTGTCTCTCCCTAGCGGCAGTTCCTGTTTTCCTGTTGATAACAGGCATTAAATACCACGCACAAACCCGGTAACGGGGAGCTACAAAATCTGCCAAGCTGCGCCACAGCCGGGCGATCAGCCTTGCTCCTTTGGGCTAGCAGAAGCAGCAGGTTCCTCCTGCAGCGCCCCGGAGAACTGGGACCGGCCCGCGAGGCGGCACGGACGGCTCCGAAGGACGCAGCCCTTGTTCCGTGTTGCTCTTCCGTGCCTGGGGACGCCCTTCCTCCCGGAGCAAAGCTCCCCCTGGCAGCGCCGTGCGAAAAAGAGGGTCTTCCCCCATTTCCCAGCGCTTTCAGAGGTTCTCCTGTGGCGACCAAGACCAGGAGAGGGGTCTGGCCAACGCTCCAGCCCTCGAGGCAAGCCTCCGAGGGCAGCGGACGCACCCCGAGGACGGCTTCAGCCCCCCAAAGCCGCTCCGGCAAGGAGAGACGGGGGGGCCCCGAGCGAGGCACCCCGGGGCCCCGCGTGCTTCGCTCCTCCCGGCCGGGTGGGCGCGCGCGGCGAGGTCCTGTCCGCCCCTCGGGCTCAGGCTTTCCAGGCCGACGCGGTGGCGAGGTGGGAGCGAAGCGCCCGGCCGGCGGTGGCGGCGGTGCCGTGTGGCTGCGTCCAGCCCCTTGCGGACGTCCTCGCGCGTGTAGCCGTGGRCGCGGGGCGCAGGCAGCGCTGCGAGAGGAAGAGGAGCCGCGCGGCGGTGCCGAGCCAGGCCGGCACGACCTGGCCCGCTGCCCGCGCTGGCCCCAGCAGGCTGTAGGGCCCCGCGCACAGGAGGTGCGAGGACGCCGTCACGAAGATCACCCGCGCCGCCCAGCAGTGCTGCGGCCGGGGGGCAGCCGGCAGGAGGCTCCCGGCACCCGGGTGGCGGCGGGTATATGTATATAAAAATATATATTTTATATTTCTATATAGTCTATATTTCACTGCAAAGGCACTCCTTGGATGCAGGGTGTCTTCTGGCACTCAATTTTGGCATCTTTTTGGTCCACTGGGACTTGTTCCTCAAGCACTTCCCATGCTTGTCTGACCCAAACGTACGCCGATGTGGAGAGGGACGCGGTGCCTGGAGGAAATACTGCGTCTTTTAGTACAAAACGCTGCGGTCGGGCTCCTCTTTATGGAGCGCCGTTGGCTCAGAAACCTATGGATGTAACCGCGACACATGAAATGGGCTCGGGAGAGCACCGGGAAGTGTCCGAGCTGTTCGTTTTAGCTCCTTTGGAAAGGCCGAAGTTGGGAGCTGGCCACAGCGTGATTTGCCTTGCGAAGAGCGTTTTTGCACGGCGGAGGGCTGGTGGGGAAGGGCTTAACGACAGCCTGTGCTTCTGAGTAGGATGGTGAACTAGTGGTGCAGCTTTCCTGGAGGCACGGCACATCCTTCTTAGTATGTTTTCTTTACACCAAGGTGGGATGTCCATGACTTTGCTGGGATAAAAGGAGGAGGTTTTTCACGTTGAGATGCTGCAAGGCTGTACCCGAACCTCCAGGTCAGGGTCACCTCCTATTCTGGCATCGAAAGTAACTACAGTTACGGAGTTCATAGTATGGTACTTTATCTTCCTAATCTACATGCCTCTTAGTTACAGTCTACACGCACTGTTCAGCTTTACTTGTACAAAATGGGAAGCCCTTAGACTTTCCGTGAAGTTATTAGTGCCAGGATTTTATAGAAAACGTTAGCGTCTGCGGAGTTTACCCAAGGTAATTTATGTTCTATTTGCAGCTGAAGGAAAACTCTTAGATGTTTGACATCATAAAACAGTAAAACAGGGAGATTTATTACTGGGGCAGAGAGAACAGGGCCCTCGAGCTGCTTTGTTTGTCGTTAAAAGTGGGGTTAATCAGAGGTGCACATGTGCCTCCCATATTTTTTGGTTTAGTTTCCCTCCTGTGCTGCTCCTTGACAGGGTTTGCAGTGTATGAAAAGGTGTGGGAGCCGTGGCACAAATTCCTTGGACTCTGGAGTATGAGGATTATATTGGTACATCCAAAGGATATTTATCTCCTTCCTGAGCTACCATTAAAGGAGAAGAAACATAGGCAGCCAAATTCTCAGTGAAGCTGTAATTTTTCCAGAAAAGGGAAATATAGGAAATTACATTGGATGAGGCCTGCAGGCAAAAAAAGATACCTTAAAGAATTTTGAAAAGGGAGGGATTTGTCCCAAAAGAGAGATCGCCAGAAGAAACAGCCAGGCACAGGTGGAGTTGGAGCTCCCTTGCTCCTTGGTCACGGGTTGGCGGTGGAGAGGAGCTGGGAGCAAACGTGGTCCCCAGGAGGCAGGCGCGAGCCGGGGTCACCTCTGAGTGTTTTGCAGGTGTTTGCAGGAAAACGCTGTTGCCCTGGTGGCTCTGCGGCCGGCACACAGAGAACAACCCCCCCCAAACCACCCAGAAGCCGGGGGAACATGCTGCTCATGGCTTTACATTTGTGCGAAGGTGCCTGCTTTGGATGGCCTGGTCACGTGCTCAGGGTTAAACTTTATCCAGATTAAGAGACAATCTGTCAAACTGGCAGGGCCTGATGTGTGGTTTCCCCTGCGGGTGAGCACGGAGTATTTTATCCAACAAATTCCCTAGTGATGCAGGGCCTGGGCATCGGGATGCTGCCCGTCCTGCCCGCTCTAGTTATGCAGCTTGTGGYGTTTCACCGCTGGTCTTCACTTTGTCTCGTTTGCCCCGTGGCCGTGGGTGCGCGGGGCACGTTGCATAGATGTTCCCTGAGGGTCTTCAGAGCTTGGCATCTGCCACGGGCTTGTGCAGGAGGGCAGGGGACTTGCTTGACGAGCTGACGGTCCCTTCCTCCCTCTTGTGGGATATGGGCTCTAAGGAGAAGTCTTGCAGTCCAGTCCGAGGGAGCTGTCTGTCTGTCTGCACCGGGATGGCCATCAGCAGGAGAAGACCTTCAGGGCGGTTTCTCACTGGGGTTGGTCTGCAAGCGGAAGGAGAAGCACCGCGAGTGTCAGGCTGGTCTGCCGGCGCTGGAGCAGGGCGCAGGCGGCTGCCCGCTGCCGATCACCTTGTGGGGAGGATGGGGAGGCAGCGTGCTGCTCCCGGTCCGGCCAGGGAAGGCTGGGCCGTGGGACCAGCTGCGAGTCCTCAGGCACCGCGAAGCTCAGCTTTCCTTTAGCTTTTTCCTCTCTCTCCTCTCCAAACACCTCCTGTGGAGGCTACATCAGCAGACACGCTTTGGTTAAGAAGGAGGGGAAAAAAGGCAGAAGTTTTAGCTAAAACTGTGCTGAACCAGCTGCCCATCATCCTCCAGCACGGCACAGAGGTGGAGGTGCCACCAGAGCCAAGCGCACACTCCGTGGGCRCGCTGAGCAGCTTGGCACCGTCATTGGCCAACGAGCACCAACGAGGGAAACCAGCTAATTGGCCTCACCTGTGCAGCCAAGGGGGTCAATTAGCAAAGCCTCCAAGAGCTGGTGGCTCTCACAGGCTCTCAGGGCAGCATGGAGGGGAGCTAGGGCAGGAGGTGTGTGCCAGGTCCTGAGCAGCAGCAGCAGCAGCAGCAGCAGCAGCAGGATGGGATGGGATGGGATGGGATGGGATGGGATGGGATGGGATGTGAGGTGAGTTATAACACTATTACTGAGCCCCTCTTCCCTGAATGAGGGGGAGGGAGGGTGTTTGGTTGTACGGGAGAGCTAATGGGGGTCCCTGCGGTGCAGCGCTGTGTTCAGCCTCAGCGATAACATCCCCCCGGCGGGTATGAGYGCGCAGGACAACTTCCCGTGCACCCCGTGCTTACGGGCTTTAAAAGGCAATTTCCACACGTAGCGTGTAGTTCTCCCTGTGCACTGCCCAGAGGTGTCTGAGCTCCAGCAGCGCTTCTGCCGCCTGTGAAGCGCCGCCCCGGCGGTGAGCGTGTGCCGCGGGGCTGCCCTCCGCATCCCTCCGCTCTGCACGGCTCTCTGCTCTCCCTCCGTGAGCTGTGCCGCGCGGGGCTCAGCGGGAAGCGCGCTAGCACGGGCCTCGTGGCAGCAGGTCTGACCGCTGCAGTAAGAGTGAGAAATCTCTGGGAATGTTCTCTATTAATTAATTACTGCTCATTGCTGCTCGGAAGTGCAAGAGCACAGCTGCCACGTAACGGAGTTACCTGTGCAGAATAACCCCCATTTACAGCTGTGATGACCTGCAGGCCAAGGGCCGCCTGCTGCTCGTGGTACCCGTCCTCCTCGAGCTGGGGAGGGCAGGAACCCCCTGCTTTGCACCTTTCTGTTTGGCGAAGCCGTGTGCTCCCCTGCCCTGTGAGGGACAGCCCTGGGGAGGGAAAGGCCGAGGCTCCCGCGCCGTCCCCTTGGGAAGCCGGGGACTCCTGGTAGCCAGCGAGGGATTTCTAGCAGCGTCGGCACTGCGGTGCTTCCCTTCGGAACTCGTGTTGGAGTTCTCCTGGCAGAACCCGTGCTGCCCTGGACGAGGGGCTAAGCATCTGGCCAAGTTAGGCTTGCTTGAATTTGAGGCCTTAAATTATGCAGGCACAGTCTTAAAAAGCGCGCTGGCTTTGCCTTACCATGTCTGTCTGGTTTATCTGGTTTAAAAYGGACAGGACGCATCTCCCTTACGAGTCAGTGTGTGCTAGGAAATACCAGGGAAGTAATTAACCTGCCAGGCTGCTTAAAAACATTAGAGAAAGATTTCTTGTTATTAAATACAAGACCTATTTCCTGTTTCTTTTCCTCTTTTTAGTTTAGAAAAGATGGAAAACTGATGGGGAGAAGAGGCGAAATCTGTGCCTCCAACTAGAGGACTAATAGCTGACAACGAAGCTGCAGTGATTTATAGCTGGGTGATTTTCCAGCTGCCATAGTTTGTGTTAGCGCAAATGAAAATTGATGGCAGCTTGTGCGAGTAGTCTGTGCAGCGGGGAACGGGCACATGTCAGCTGCAGCCGCTTCTCCAGCTGCCCAGGCTGGTTTGCGGGGCGCGCGGGGTCGGGGCGCGTGGCCCGGCGGCGAGTGCCGGAGCGTGGGAACGTTGTGTGGGAGCGTGTGGTCCCCGGAGGGATGCAAGTGGGGAGCAGAGCCCAGCGTGTGCATGGGGCAGGGGGGGAAATCTGGGGTCCTCTCTCTTTGCCCCCTCTTACCAACCCGGATGCCTTGCTCGCCTGCCGTTGGAGGCACCCTGAGCCCCATCCGTGGCAGTGCTGCACTGGGCACGGAGGGTTCCCTGGCCTGTGGGAAAACACTCTGTGGCCATTGGATTGATGGAGGGGAGGCATTTAGTGGAGCATTAATGAAGTGCGTGGGGACAGCGTTTATCAAACACGATGCAAAAAGTTAATGAACCCTCTCGGACACAACGGGGGATGGCCAGGAGGAGCCGTGGTGTGGGCACATGTCACTGCCGTCCCTTCCCTGGTGCCGGGTTTCACCCCYCAGAGCTGCCTGGAGCATCCTGCCACCGAGCCTGCACTAAAACGGCAGCGTATGGTCCCCAAACCAGGCCTTACGCTCTCTATAAGGCGCTCTTAATTTTTCTTTCTTTTTTTTTTTCTTGGCTCGAGCTGTGAGGGAAGGAGGCTTTTATTCCAATGTGGTTTATTTTCAATAATTAAGAAGGATCATGAGACAATTACTGGCAAAGTACATTGCTTATAGCCTAAATATTCTTTGTTTTGAGGCTTTCCCCCGTGTCAGAGTTCTTCAGCGGTTCTCATTAGGAAATATAACACGTGCCCGTCTTTGAAAAGTGGCAGTGAGCGGAACGTAGCCTAGTGGGAAAATTCTGAAATATTTAAGTATAAATTATTTACCTCAAAAGTTCACTCTCTGAATTCTTCCTGCCACGGTGCCTAACTAATTATCATGTTATCAAAGGAGTGTGCAAACCTGTTAGCCTCGGTGTTTGCAGTGGTTTGACAGATAAGCCTTTCTGACTGAAATAGATGTAACTTTGCTATTATGAGTCTGGTTCTCTTTTGAATTTTGAATTACTATTTTTTTTTAACTAATAGTCTGTTTTATGTAAACCTCTCGGAGATTAGGAGTTGATTTCAAAGATCATCCTCCATAAAGTCTCTTGATCATATTTTATGGCTCCTGTGACTCATGGGTGTAATCTTGTATCCCTGGGATATTTATGACATGTTCACATAATTCCCCATGGTAGGTAATCTCAGTTCTGTACCTTAAAAATATTAAAATATCTTTAAAGCAGGGCTGGTAAAAAGGCAACTTTTACAGCCAATCTTCAGCTCCAATTGCTCCTGCTGGGGAAGTCATAATGATGAATTTGTGACATAATTTCTGCGGCAACATGCTGGGATTTCATAAATGGGGATGGTGATTATAGAGCAGGATCAGGTGAAGCTGGATTGTGATGGAAAAAGCCCTGATTCAAATGCAAATTGTTCAATAATGGCATAGGGGATACCAGAAATTACTGGCAATTTATTTTATTTGGGTTAAGCTGCTCATTCAGTCTTCTCCAGTTGGAAAGTCACTCTTTTAAGGAAGCGAGCAAAAGAAATGGCTGGGAGAGGAATCTCTCTCCTCTTCAGAGACCAAAATTGTTCTAATTTAATAATAATTAATTAGTTACTGTAATTAATAACAGTACTTTATATTTCTGTGATTCCTCCCATTCAAGACACTCCAAGTGCTTCCCAGTGTCTAATTGATTCCACCTTAGCGCTCCCTGTAAGCAAAATCACATAATTTGCCCCATTTTCTGGAGAAGGGGAGGAGTGCACGCTGGGCAGAGGGGTTAAATGRTTTGCCCAGGGTCACAGGAGGAGCTGAAGTCAGGACAGATTTGCATTTCAAAGACCAGCCCCTACCCAGTTGGGTTTTAGCTGCTGGACCTGCCGTGCAGTCGCCGCATGGCAGTTTGAGTGGTGGTGTCTAATTGCGGCCTCGGAACGCGTCGGGCGGCTCCCTGTTGTCCGACACGTGGCGTTGGAAACGGGAGCGAGCGGCGCTGGCGCAGTTGTTGGCAAGCCCCATGGGTACGCGTCGGCAGCGCAACCAGCAGAACTGGCTGCTCSATGGTTATTCTTGCTGAAATTAGAAGCTAGTTTGTTTTTTGTGTTTTTTTTTCCTTTTTTTTTATTCTTTACCCCCAAATAGCTTGGAGTCTAAACTGCTTGTGTAAAACGCTGTTCCCACACCATCTAGTGTACATCTGTTAAGTGGGGAGGGATAACTGAGCCAGTTGCCAGATGGTCGCTTGGATCTGGGTGGCCGGGAGCCAAGGAGCTGCCAGTTGGCGGTTTGCAGGGTTCTAGCGCAGAAGTCGCACTACGTGCACATGCCCCTCGGTTGCTCCTCTCCGCCTAAACGAAGACACTGGGTAATGCAGCAAAGCAGCCGTTAGCCCCCTCCACAGAAGCGACCAAGTTTATAAGTCTGATTTGTCCRACTGAGGTCGGCTTTTCCAGGAGCTTGTGTTCTTGGCACGCTCTGTGTGCAAAGGCGCTTAATCAGCTCGCGTATTTGGGAAACGTTGTGCCCGCTGACTGCCTGCTTTTACTCCGTAACGGGAAGATGCGGTTATAACAAAAGCACTGTTTGAAAGTGTTTTCACCTTTRTTGCTAGCAGCTCAAGAGACTTCAYTGCTTAGCCTTAATCATTGAATGGCATGTGCATAACACATTGGCTGGCATCACGATATACCATTTTAAAAACTGTCAGCCAAACAGTTATATTCTATGCCTTCTGTGTGTGTGGTTTGGTGTGTCTTTTTTTTATTATTATTATTATTTTAGCATGCAGCATTTAGCCATGCTTGAAGGAAGATACRGTCCTGCCCCGCTGGAAGGAAGGGTTAAGCTGGGCTCCCAAAAGGCTGTTGGYAGCAGGTTAAAGCAGCTGCCCTTGACCCAAACGCAGAGCGGGAATAGCCGCGCGGCCCGGCTGGCAGGCAGAGGTCTGGCTTTGGTCGGCTGGCGACTGGCTCGCGGCTCTCCTTCCACTGCAGGTACGGTGCAGCAAGGCAGTGTCCGAACTGACGGCCAGGTTGGACTATTTTCCCACTTAAACTTTGCACGGGCAAGTTTTCCTCTTCAGGGCTCAGATCCTTGCCTATGAGCCATTAAAATGCAAAGCTGCCTGCTGTGGTAGGAAGGGAAAGAGCTGGGAGCAAATACAGTCTTACAGTACTATTTCTTTTTGGCAGGGAGTTTATTTACTGAGAAGGATTAGGTTTATATAATGTGTGTTTTGCACCAAATGCGGCAGTGTAAATAACTGGATCTGCTGCAGTGTGAGTACTAAGTAATGACACTGTTGCTTTTCTTTTGAGCTGTCTTGAATGCAGGAATGTGCACAGGTCTGTCYGGGTGAAACACTTCCTTAGTAATTTTTACTGACCAAGCAATGGATGTGTTTAGAGACGATTACAGAATTGGTTACCAGCAGCTCTTGAGAGCCRGAGCTTCACCTGGAGTCTGTGGGAAGTTTCCCACTGAATGGGGTGGATTTTGCGTGCAGAAGTTTCCTTCATCTGGGAGATTTCTTCTGTGTGCCTCTGCAAAGGGAAAGGTAAGAGGGCAAGCTGTGACCTCGAGGCAAGGTACCAAAAATGGGGCTTTTTGTGGGAGGAAAGTCAGTGGTGGTTTCCTGTTGCTCTGTAAGCACGATGGAGCGACAGCGCCTCCAGAACCATCGGTGTGGGTGCCAGACCACAGGACTGTGCTCCTAACCCTCGACCACTGGGCTGATCCCGTGCCTGGAGCTGGTGGGAAACCCTTGCTCCCCCCCRGTGTTGCAAGGGGAAGCCTGACTTGCCAAAGACATTTGAATCTTAGGATCTGGGAGATCACTCGCTGCCTTGCAGGAGCCTGTGACCATGGGCTTTTGGGGACTTCTTTTGACTGTGCACAGGSGACTTTTCCCACCTGTGCTCCTTTTTCTAGTGGTAGTGCAGTGTGGAGGGGGTGGCAGTGTCTCTGGCCTGGCATCACCTGGGCGTGACGGAGCCCACTTTGATTTGCATCAGGAAAAATTCTCTTTTTTAAGTTGCCAAGCGAAAAGCTACTTCCTGTAGTCAGTAACTGCTAACTTGCTGAGGTTTGCCTGATGTACAACAACAGGGAAATAACGTAGCAGCTAATGAATATTGCCCTCTGCCAAATCCTAAGTACTTCTCTGCCCAGGATATACACTAAATCATTTGGCCCCGTTAATGATGGTGTTAAATAGACTGTGGCAATTGCTGCTACTCTCAGTGATGGCTTGCTCCTTAAGAGAAGGAGTTTGAGGGGCAAAGYAGGATGTGTGCCCCCAGGGCTGGGCAAGGACCTGTGCAGAGCTGGTGAACGTACCTGGGGCTGACTGTGCTCACAGGTGAAAATCCTGGCATTGCAAAGCGGTTTTCATTTCCAGCTGTGGCCTGTGCCAATGGGCAACGGTCCCCAGGGCCAAGACCGCATCTGTGAGGGCTGGGACCTGCCCTGGGCAGATGGAGGTGAGAGCCCTTCGCTCTGTGCCTGGAGAGGCGTTTAGTCAAGTTGGGCCTGTCCTTTGATACAGGAGCTTCCAGTGCTGCTTAGATTAGCCTTGCAGGAGCATTGCCTCGGTAAATCTGGAGAAATCTGAATTAACCTGCTGCCTTCTGCTCCATCTTCATGCCCGTGCTGCATTCACGAGCAGCTGGGCTTGCTCCCAGTGAGCCGACCTGATGGCGTGAGCAGACCGGGGCTGGGCAAGCTGTTGTGCACCTCTTTGTGTCCCTCCGCGCTGCGCAGTTTTGCTAGTCCGTTGGCTGGGAATAACTCCATGGACAGAGCTGTGGTCCTGCGGCACTGCACAGTGCAATGTGCAACGCACATGCAGCGCGGCAGAGCCCTGGTGTAGAGGCTCTCTGGGATGTACGATGTCATTTTGAATATTTCTTCAGCTCCTAGCACAACTAGGACCAGGAYGCAGGAACTGCAAGGCACCCTGTGTAAATGTGGGAAATAGCCACATTTGCTTGCTTTTGGCCTCTCCTGGCTTGCCATGCTGTGCTTAGGCTCGTTGAGAGCTTTCTCCATCAGCCCCTGAGTGTGCCTCTTGCTAAGCATGAGAATGTGTTGGGAAGTGGCTTCCTCTGGGCAGGAGGTTGTGTGGGATGAGAATAGCACACAGCTATATACGGAGATGTTTGCGCGGCAGTGAAAACCCATGTACTTTTGTTCCTCCTCYGGAGGAACAGGACGTTCCCTGCCAGAGCTCCGCTCTCTGGAGGGATGACGCCTTGTGCCAGGAGCAGGCAGCTGCCTGCCCTATCACGCTACCATGGGCAGCCCCAGGAGATGAGGGGCAACGATGCCTCCTCCTCTTGCTCCAGCTTTGGTGTGAAAAGTCTTCTAAGAAGTATGCCCAAACACTTAGAGTTTGGGAGGGGACAAGGGGAGGAAGGAATAGGGTTGCTGGTGGGTATTTGTAGCCTGTTCTCTTCTGGGGATGTTCTCGCTCCCCTCAAGCTGTCCTCATCTGCCCCAGCCCGGTGTGCCGTGGAGCTGGTTTATGGACACGGCCAACACTGCTGTTGGGTGTTGCAGGCTTCCTCCTCCCCAGCAGCCTGTGGATGTGTCCCTGTACCTCCTGGCAGCTCACGGCTTTTGCAGGCAGTGATGCAGTTTGATGTTGAGGAGATGGAAAATAAATGAAATAAAAAAGGAGGCAGTTGTCCTGTTCCTGGTGGTGGCCACGGGGAGGTTGTGGATGCCCTGGCACCCTCCTTACAGTGCCTGTGTCCCTGGAGGGGAGGAGTTTTGCTGTGCAGGGAGCAGGGAGGCACCACAGTGGGTGTAGGTAGTGGTGGGACTGGACCATGCTGGAGAACGGCTGCTGTGCAGAAAGTAGATGAGCAGCATGTGTGTAGATGGCAAGGTCCTAACTGGTGCTTGCAGCATGGTGCATTTCAAGAGGCCCAGAGGCAGTAGCAGCAGCATGTACGTGGCCAGGCCTTGCTGAATTTGTGACCATAGCAATTTTGAGGATCTRCCTTTTTAAATCAAGATGAGTTTCCTCAAAGGTTCTATCAACACCCACGAAATGGAAATATAGCACCTTTTGACGTTTGCATCCCTGCTCTTAGCTTTGGAGGGTTGCAGGGCAGTTGCTCGCAGTCCTCCTTCAGCTTAGCCCCATGGTGCCCTTCTGACTGATGCCTGCTTGGCTTCCTGGGCTCACTGCCTGCTGCTCTGGCAGGTTGGATAGTGTGGGAGGACACAATGCAAGTGTGTGGCACTGGAGAAGGAGGTGGTGGATGGACTTGGACTTGGTGAGTTTTGCCCGCTGAGTATTTATAGCAATGCAGATAAGGCCTTCGCTGAAACTCCTGAGAAATATAGTGGCAAATAGCAGGCTGACTTGAAGGGGGGAAAAAAGCAGTGCAGCAAAACGTGCCCTGAACAGGACCCATCAATAGTGCTGTGCTGCTGCTTGGATGTTCAAAGGGAAGGGCCCAGAGGCTAACCTTGAAGGAATATTAGATATATCGCCAAGTCAATACATGTGGATGTGCAAACTCCAGCGCAGTCACCCTCTGACCTGCACATTCTCAGGAAAGGAGCTGGTGCATTTTTGTCCTCAGAGGTATTCCTAAGAAACAGGGGATGAAAAGTGAAGCAAGCCTTTATTATTTATTTATTTATTTTTAAAGGATGAATCAAAGAGATAAAGGCAAGCCAAGATGCTGAGAAGGTGCACATATGGAAGCAGTTCCTTTATTGAAGTTACAGGCACACAAATCCAGAAAAGCCTTGTGGGTTGGGTCTAAGAAGCTTACCAAAATCGGCACCTAATCAGCATGATCCCTCCTTGCCTGAACTCTGGGGAACTGACCTTCAGAAACCTGGGGCAGGGGTGAGCACGGCAATCCCTGAGGCCACGCAGCACCCGAGAGGCACAGCTGAGCCCCCGCTCTGCGGGGATGTGACACGGTGCAGAAATACGAAGGGAATGGGCAAGGGCCGAGTACAACCCCAAAACACTTGGTGTCCCAATTTCCCAAAACAAAGCTGAGCTGTGATGCTTACAGACCCTGTGCAAGGTGCCTTTGGAAAGGACTGATAGCAAAATGTTTCCTTTGATTTCCTTACCAGTTCGTTGCATTTTCAGGAGAGCTACATTCTCACCTTGTCTAGAAGTTTGGGTTTACTGAGGCCTTTTTGTGGAGGGGATCGTGGCATGTTGCAAAAGCCCTGCACAGCTTGGGAATGTGGGCTGGTGTTAGGACGGTGTGTGGCTTTGCAGGGAGCCTGCCTGCCGCACAGAGCTGCGTCACTCTTTTGCACATCCAAGTCATTAACGTGCAAGGAAATTCAGGAGATAATCACTCAAAACTCAGTGTCTTCCATGCAATGATTTGTCTCGATTTCTCTGAGTTCATTTGGAACGTGTTTAGGGATCAAATGAGAAATGAAGCAGGATCAGAATTAGCCAAAGGGAAGCTCCCATTTACGTGCATACACTGGAGACCCATTTTTTTGGGAAATGGAGAAATGCACGTGTAGCAGAAAGTGCTCTGGGCAAAGAACATGCCCTGAAAGTAATTCCATCTCTGTCTCAGGGATGTGCCTTGCATTTTGCATAAATTGAGCTCGGTCCAATATGCTCTGCATGTCAGAATATGGCTTCATGAGCACGTTCAAATGAGAGACTAGTATTAGTAGGCACTCTCTCTTCAATTTATGCTAAAAGCCAACAGATGGGGGAAGTAAATGCCAGGAAACCAGGCCCCTGATCAGGTGGCTTTAGCTGTGCTCATACTGTATTTAGACAATAGGCTGCATTGCATATTTGGAGGCTGATCTTGTGAAAATGAAACCCTGCTGGTGCTAACCCACAGAGGCTTTGCAACACTGGGAAAATGGCCAAATTCCTCTGGAAAATGGTGAACCTCCAGCTGGGGGAATTAATGAAAATTCACTTTTGCCAAAAAGCAGAATTTCATTTTTTTTGCATGACAAAGAGTGGCTCTTTCTGGTGGAGATTCCCTCTCCTGCCTCCTGGTCTTGCACATGCGCAGGAGGAAGCCCATGATGGTCAAATACATGAAATAATGGCTGCAGGGAAGAAGAGTAATTTGCTCCCTGTATGTGCTAGGACTAAGATGAGAAGTCAGGGATGGGGTTGCAGCAGGAATAGGTAGGTTTCCTGCTCAGAAACCCTTCCTATGTGTAAGGAGCTGCCAGGGACTGGATTGCTCAGGGCATCTCTGGCAGTGGAGATTTTGGGGAATGACATAGATAAGTATGTTTGCATCTCTTCTAGCTCCATTTCCCCTGATTTCTGAGACATACTCCTCAAACTAGCTATTGCTCATGCTTGGTTGCCAGAGGAGACGGCCAACTGTGCATGTCCTGCCCTGGGCGGCCGGCCTTGACCTGGGGGCTTGCTTTGCCTCCTGAAAACCTCCATCGTGGTGCTGTGTTCACAGCTAGACCTGGCTTGGTTTTGACCCTTCACTGGATCTTTCTCTCCCTCTGAAGTGTGGCTAGATTTTTGCTCTTCATACCAGCTGTGTATGTGAGCACCTGCTTGCCCAGGTCATCTTCAGGGAGACCAAATTCACAAGGACCATGCGCGTGAGGCAAGATCTCTAGAGGGCAACAGCTGCTCAGTCTTCCATGGGTCAAGACTTTCAGGGAATTTTGACTCAAATGGTTTTTCCTGACCATTTTTCTTAAGACTCCTGATTTCCCACACTTTCTGGAGCGAGTGTGCGTTTGCCCTGTGTTAGCTTAGCTCCTCTCCTTCCCTGGCACAAACTGCAGGATTTGTGCTATTAGCACAAACAAGATAACCAAGCAGCTCATATGGACGTGGTGATCCAGGTGTGATTTTTGTTTTTTGAAGTGTGCTAAGAACATTTGAAGGATCCTGCTCTCCCAGCAGAGGTGTCTGCCTGTTTCCAAGTAGAAACCTGATCAAAGAGCTCTTGTAAAGCCTCATGCTATTATTTTCTTCAATAGCTCTGTGGTTAAGTTCCTTGACAATATCTCTTAGCTGAACTGACTGGTAATCACAACGGGAGCAAGCGAGAAGGCCAGTTTATCTTCAAATGCAATGATCATGTGCGGAAGAAAAATAACTCAGCATGATGCTGTGCCATATTTCGCTGCCCTGCCTAAGGAGAGCTCGAATGAGATGAATGGCAGCATGGATATGCTGCTGCATTGGTGAAGAGGCCCATTTTTCTCTCAAAATCTGGCCTTTGTCCTTGGCACTAGATTTTAATTTATGCTTGTGGTGAAACAGGGGGAMACTCAGGATCTTTGTCGTTTCTAATTTGAAAAGGAAAAAACGATCTTTTTTTTTTTATGCTTGATCCCATATCTGTCTGGAAGGAGCCATAATAGGTTGTGTCAGGGAAAATCTGCCTAATGTAAAAGATGAATAGTATTTGGGTTTATAGTTTGAGGAAGTTCAAAGTTTATGGTTGTCCGTGATAAATAACACACAGAACAATTTCTCTCCCTCGGGGACCAGTAAATGGCAGTGCTGTAGCCAGGGATAACTAGAGTCTATATAGTCCTAATTCAGGTGCCTGGCAGTTACCTGCTTCTTGTACGGCTCCAACAGGTGAGTTTACCTAGTTATGTTTTTGCCCACTGTCGTGTAAGTTTGCGCGCTTGTTTTAAAAGCCAACATCTGGGGACTCCTGGCAGGAGACGGAGGAGCCTGGTGCCATCGGCCCACAGAGCATGCCGAGCATCCCCGCGGAGGCGGCCACGGCCRCGCGGGATCTCCCCTCGCCTCCCCTCTCCGCGTGGTCGCCGCTGGGGCGGCGTGTGGGATGTGCAGCGCTGAGCGCCAGGCATCGGAGCAGGTCCCCGGCTGCTGGGGGTGCTGCCGGGCTCACGGTGCGGAGTYCGGCTCCTGCCGCCGCGACTCACTTTGCAGCTGTGGCGCTGGCTTTGGGGACAGCGCGGCCGCATTTAACAAATATGGGCTGTAAGGAGAAATGAGAACATCTTTAACCATCCCGGAGAGATTTGGGTTGTGCTTATGACTTGAATGTTTACTTGATGAACAGTGAATTGATGCATTTCCCGCCCCCCCCCCTTCCCCCTTCCAGCCCTTGGGAACCACTTGTGAAATGAATAGCAATTGTTCTCTGCTCAATTAGTCATATATAAGTGAATGCCTCGTGGTCGCCGTCCCCAGAATGGTGTGTAATTGATGCATTTAACCGATGGCTACACCAGAAGGATCTCACTTTCTTTGCATGGCAAAGTATGGTGAAAAGATACAATGACTGCTAAGTTGTCCCCAGCCTCTCGAGGGGAAGCGTGCAGCCGCTGTATGGGATGCTATTGAACCGAGCGCGGTGCTCTTGAAACATATTGAGCTTATTAGAAGTGCATGTTGACTCTGGGACTTCAGTCTGACTGCGTGGCAAAACAGTTAGGCCAACAAATATGTGATAATGTTTTTTTATAAATGTGATAATTAGATAAAAGAAGGGGGAGTTGGAGTTTAGACTCGAAGACACTAATTAAATTCACATTGACAAATCAACATATTGGTCTCATATGGATTAAAGCAGCCCTGAAATGCTTCTTTTGTTTAGATTACACTAATTAAATTCACACATTTTGCCAATCCACAACAGTTACCTTAAAACACAGAAGGCAAAAGCTAAAGCTTTGAAATGCGCTTCAATGAATGCGGCTAAATTGGAGCTAATAGCTGAGAATTTTAAGAAACTCGGGGGCTAATAATTTGTGAAAATTTCAAACTCTCACGACAAAACACTGTCAGAATGATGCATGCTTTTACTTAAACGCTGAGTGCTTAACTGCAGTTTTAAATTATGCTCAGTGATGAGGTAATAAAGTATTTCAGTAAATATGTCTCGGAGGAGAACTTGGGAAGGAAAAAAACACACACATTCCCAGTAGCCAGGCTGTTCAGGTCAGTATTTAAAAACCGTAGGTCACACGTCAGAGAATTATGGCCTGCTGCCGGCAATATTTTCGGAAGTTAGGACTTCATAAATACATCAACTACTCTATGCAGGGCTGCCCCACAGCAGCCACGGAGCAAAAGCTAGGGGATATTAGTTATAAAAAATGAAGCTAATATTTGTGTTCCCGCAACGGCGAGTCTCTACCGGTTTCAATCTTAAAACACTGCGCTCATTGATGCGTGCGTCGAGCAGAAACCAGAGAGGCGGCGTCAAGCCGGGTGCGCGCGCGAGCACAGAGCCAGCTTTCAGGCTGCGGGGCCACCGTGCGGGGAGCCCGGAAACGGGGTCAGCCCCACCGCCCTGTCTTTGCAGGGTGGGTGCACCCCTCGGGAGGATGCTTTTAGGGCTGCAGGCTGGCGCACAGCACCCCTTTCCACCTCCCAGCCCTGCCTTTGCAGCCCTCCGCCAGCCCCGCGGGGTCCCCGATGCAGCCCGGAGCGGGACGCACGTCCCCCGTGAGTATTGCAGCACTGCGTTTTTGCACCGCGTGGTCCAGAACAACCTTATCTTTCATCTTTAAGTACAAAATCCCAGTGCCGGCATCACTGCGCCGTCTGTAAAGCACAAGGTGCGAGGCCCCCGCAATAAACCTGAGTCATCGCCATCTAGTCATTAGCAGAATATTCTATTTTCTGTCAGTAAACACAATTTAAGCACTTAGCAGTTAAGCTTCTTAAGATTCATAGCTGATGAGGGAGCAATTAGGACAGGATTTTAATGAATACACACCAGCTCGGGGGTTCCYGCCAGGAAGAAAGGCTAGGAGCGCAAGCTGAATTCAGCGTATCGCGCGCACTGACGCACGGCAGTCAGACACAGTCGAACAGGAACACTTTACTTCGGGGCTAATTTTATTAATCTTTGCCCTGTTATCTGTTTAAGACCTGCCTAAGAGGYGCCCAGCCCACCTCCTGCCCTTGGCTGCGTCTGTAAGGGGCCAGGTTGGCGGAGATGCGGTTGCAAGTGGTGTGGCCCTATTGCCGTGATTTACTGCGTTTCCTTTGTTACAGAAACCCTTTTGGTCCGTGCTTCTCGCAGAAGGTTCGATGGTTAAGGGGTTTGACCACAAGGGCAGGGAAGGATGTGAGGCTTTATTTCAATGCAGGCTGCACGTCTAACTTTTTTACGTGTTTCCTCCTGCAGGTGGAAGGAGAGTCTGCGTGGGGTGGGGTAAAGATGAAGAAGGGCTTTTGCTAGCACTGCAGGGCCAAGGGCTCTGCCAGGAGTGGGGGTGCTATGGAAGGTGGTGTCCCCGTTTCTGAAGGCGATGTCCCCTTGCAGGCATGCGCTGTGGAGCTGCAGCCTTACCCACCATCTCCCGTGCCCCTCTGAGCAACGTGGTTCCTGCGGGAGGGGGAGGCAGACACGGTCACATCGGGCTCTTCCGGCTGCACTCACGGCCCCTTCCCACAATTCGTCTCTGGACCTAGCAGCGGTGCTTGCTGGACCCATATCCTGTGGTCACGGGTGGACGTGAGGCCTCTCTAAGAACTGCGGGGTGCAGATGCTCTGCAGCAGCTGGGTGGCATCAGTATAACATACAGCTGAATGGGGAGACTAGAAAGTGCCGTGACCTGCAGCACCTGGAGCCGTTGCATCCGTGCGGGAGTGTCGTCTCCGCTGAGCCGGGGTGGGCGTCCTGTGCCTGTGCTCACGGAGGGGCACTTTAGGCACTGGGGCCTGCAATGCTTCAGCCCCCCCCCCCGGTGTTCACGGGTGCTCGTCTGCAAGAGTCCACAGTCAGCAGAAATAAACTGCCTTAAACCATTGCAGGCTGATGTGTAGCAACTACAGGTACTTGCCATCTTCAAACTACTCTACAGATGTTAATTAATTAAACCTGCCTGATTTGACCTGTTTGTCAAGGACTTGCACTTGCTCTTTACCAACCAAGATGGGGAGTGGGGTAGGTGGTTGCTGGAGGCGCAAGGTGAGGTCCAGCGGCAGCAAGGGCTGGCTCCTGGGAATGGTCTGACAGCCGTTCCTGTTTTTTGGGGGGAGGGGGAAAATATCCATTCATTGCAATAATGTTTCTGTCAGCCACCTCTGCCTGAGGCGAGGTTTCTGGTTTGCTCCTGCCCCACTGAGCCCCCGGCTGGGATGCTCCCATGGTGCTGGTGCAGAGACTGGCTGTGAGGACCACAGGGCCCCAGTTCCCAGCAGGGAGGTGACGCTCGGTCCCTGGGTTGGATCCAGCAGGGCAAATTCCCAGCAGCATGGTTCTCGCTTCTCCGGGGCGGGCGAAAGTTTCTGTCTGAGCGCCGAAAGCTCCTTAAAGCCTCTAGCTTTGTCTCGGTGCACCACGGGGGTTGCTGCCGCTGGAGCTGCAGTTCTTGCTTAGCTCTGCTGGTGACAGTGTCGTCTGACTAAAAATCCCGCAGCGCCTCTTTAGGGTGATGAAACACTCAGCGCTGCTCGGGTACCGGAGGGAGCTGCTGGTTGTGTCCCTGGGACTCGTGTGACTGCAGACAGATGGCAAGGGCAGGCGCTTGGGCTGATAGGGGTGTGAGAGAAGGTCAGGCTGGGAGGGGAGGAAGCAGGTGAGGAGGAAGAGGAGGAATGAAGTGCGGGAGGCTTAGGTGAGTTCTAGCTAAGTTTTCAGATTTGAGATTTAGTTTAAGCTACTGAAAGCCCGGAGTAATGCTGCTGAGATCTGTCTCAAAATATCCTTTAATCGGGAGGGTGCTCAGGTCCTCAGCCCATCTCCAGTGAAGTCCCCTGGCAGCTGGCTTGACTTGGACCTTGGATTGCAGTGATTTTGTGGAATTGCTCCAAATGAGCCCCCCTGAGACATTTGTATGGTGACGGGGAAGTGAGAGGTGGCAACTGGCTGAGGCAGCTGGAGATCTTGGACCATCAGACTTCTGGAGAGCAAAAATGCCTTTTTTGTTTGTTTTTATTGTTGTTAATTTGTAGCAGGTAGTCCTACACAAGACAAGATACTTGGATGAAGTCTGCATCTTTCTCGTGCCTTGGCCATGCCGATGTACCTCAGCTGTGTAATTACATTTTGCAGAGGGAATTGTCTTTAATTGCAGTGTCCACGCACTGTGGTCAGCCTCTGAGAGACAGCCCACTACTGGAAATGAGCTGGGTCTTAGGCTAGTTGTGACCAGTGGCATGGTGCGGTGTCCTTGCAAGGAGAAACGCTCAGCCATGTATAAGGTCACTAGAAAATTGCACAAGAAATGAAGCCATGTGGAAACTTCAATGGGAACTGATTAGTTGATGAACTAAATAATTGTGTGCTGCCATTCTCTATTTATGTAAGCATAATGAATGCGTAATTCAGGTAATGAGCAGAAAGCAAAGGCCCACTCTACCTGCTGGTGGGCTGCAAGACCGGAGGAGTCCCTGGGACTTGGTCTGACACTGGTGTAATTCAGACCACCAGTGTCCCCCAGTGCTTCCTGCCCTCAGCTGTCCTCTGGAAAAACAGCTACTCTTTTATCTGCCACATCCTTTGGCAAGTGCTGCCTCGTGCTTGTTGCCTTCCCCAATTTAAAAGTAAAGTGAAGAGCATCGACTTTGTTTGACGTGGCGATGAGAGGCTCTGTTGCCCCTCCAAGACCTCTGTCACCCTCAGCAAACAACATAGGTCTTTTGGGTGCTCTGAGGCCGGTAGACCTGAACTCCCTTCAGACCACATGGGTGGCAGGGCTGCAGCTTACTGCAAACWCTCCCAGTTCAGCCAGAGCAGCGCTGCCTTGGCCATTGCAGCGGAGCCACTGGAGACCAATGCTCTGTAGGGCAGCTGGTACCCATGTGCTAACAGGTTCAGGGGTCCCCAGGGATGCTCCTGTTGGTGCTTTCTGACCGCATCCTGTCTGCAGCACCCTAAGAGAGAAAATTCAGGGAGGTGCAGGCACGTGGGTGGTTAATTCACCTATTGACAGCAGGCCACCTTTTTTGGTTGTGTTCCCCCAGGTGGCACGTGGGACTCTTGCGCCATGTGGGAGTCCCAGCGGCATCGGCAGCAGCAGGTGCTGCTCGCGCAGAAATCTCCGCCGGTTGAAAGGGGCTGGGCACGCTCGCATCCATAGCATTTCCCTCGCTCTCCAGCAGCATGCTTGGCTTGCTAGTAGGGATCTCTCGGCAATTCCTGGGCGTGTAGTGTGGTGCACATCGCTGGGTCTGTCCCACAGGCACACCAGTGCCCTAGATGTCTAGGTGTCGTCCATCAGTGGGCCCTTTCCCTCAGTACAGTTCCCGGGAACCTAAGGAAGGAAAGCGCTCTGGCAAGCCGGAGGTTGCTGATGATCACAACCCTCAAAGCTGCTCATTTCTTGTCATCTGAGCTCAGGGCATGCAAAGCTAATTTTTCTGGGGCTTTTGATCTGTGATAGGGCTCTAACCATAAGTTTATCCAGCCTAAAGAAGGCTGGTGGGTATCTTGGTTACCTTTTGGGGACATTGTAACTCATGTGAGGGCTTTTTGCAGGCTTCCAGCCCCAAACCTTCCTTTCTCTTTTTCAGCATGAGCTATTTTCAAAAAAAAAAAAGGAAAGAGGAAAAAACAACCAGCATCATAATTTGCTTAAAACTCAGATTCGCAGTAGCAAGTAAGATATAATTGCACCCTTTGATCTTCAAAGATCTCATCCAGTGTCTGCTGAAGTCAGTGAAAGCCACTCCGTTTGACTTCAATGAACGTTTATAATATACAGCTCAGAAATATCTTTCCATTTTATCTATATACATCTGATGTCTCTCTGGTGAAAATAAACTTCAGTGTTTAAGTTTGGGTGATTTAACATAATTTTACGTGGCATGAAAGTGTTTCATATTTGAACATGAAAGGAATAAAATTTGTGTTTGCCCAAAAAATAACAACTGCTACTAAAGAACCGTATGGCATCACGCCCAGATCACCTAATAGGAGTTTATGCAACACTTGTAGCTGCATCAGCATTGCAGAAACAAGTGCTCAGTTGCTAATGAGCTGCCTGCCTAGCCTGCCAGGCAGCTATTCTGCCATCTGAAAACCTTTCTGTCACTTGGTATGTGCCTGTAAAAGAGATGTGTGATATGAGAACCTGGAAAATTATCTTAATTATGGCAGATTAATTTTGCACATAGTCCAATGTTTTAGCTTACTCTAGGACTGGTGCTATCTTTATGCAAATGCACTAAATAATTATCTGAGATTTGGCTCTATGTGGAGGTTTGGTGTCTTCCATCCTCATATCCAACCTCAGCAGCAAATGCTACGGGCTAGTCCAGAGGGGAAGGTTTTAGTAGCATGAGAATTTGTAATAGAAATCAAATATTAGTACAAGCAAGATGATATCTTGCTCAAATGAGACTTGATTACATTATTAATTTTGATAGTTATACATGACTTTGTGTGCATGTGATTTGAATGCTAGATTAAAGAGCCAGGAGGTGAGTCACTGAGATGATGCCATTTCTTCTGGAGTCTGGGCAGAAAGGTGCATATAACACCGAGGAAAACGTCTATGAACTCTGGGATGAGTTTGCAGGGTTTTCTCCTGCTTGGAAGCCAAAGGAGGTCTTTGCCTGCCGAAATCCCTGACCAGGACTACCTGTCATACTGGCCTTGTTCAGCAAAGTAATGCAATGTGCTCGAGCACCCCTGCCACCAAGGGGAGGCTGAGCCCTCTGTTACTGTTAAGCACATGCCTGTATTTCTGACTAACAGTAATGGTTTTAATGACACACTAATGATTGCCAGCATTATGGCATCAGTACATTTTCTTTGAATTTGTCGTCACCTAATGGGACAGTCTGGTGCAGAACCATCACTGCAGTTCCTTATTTTATCTTCTTTCTGGTCTTGCCTGTTCTTCACCCTCGATTCCTCTATTGTTACTACTTTGTATTGCTTTGTAGACCCACCCCCCTCCATTTTATAGTGTTTTCAGTCAGGGGAGCATCAGGATGAGGTCCCGTTCCCAGTGGCAAACCCCGCCAGGTGGATGTCAGGGACAGCCTGACTCTCCTCAGCAACATCAGACTCTCTGCAGACTCAGGCGGTGAAGTTTGGAGTGTCTCCAGTGGTGGAGAGGGCTGGGAATGTGTGTGTATTCAGAAGCTGTCAGGCTGGATCCCACACACTTCAGGGACCAAACATCTCCCACTTGGTTGGAGTGTGTGACATCTGATACTTTACTTTTTTCTCCCCTTTTTTTCTATCCTAACTTTTTTTGTATGAACTAGTTTTAATGGGGAGGAAGTCAGTTTGGTCTTTATATTTATTTTTTCAATGGGTTTGCTCTAATTCTCCTACCTCCTATYTGAAGACTTGTAGTTTGGCTAAGCAGAACACTGTAAGAAACAGTAACTTCTGTAAAAATCACTACAACCTCCCTTCACAGGCTGATTTTTATTGAGCAGGATAGTAATTACTCCATGAGTCCCTTAGAGTCTGCTAGGAATCTGATGCGAAAGTAGAAAAAGCCACAAGAGTGCCTTTGAAAAGGTAAACACATGCCCGCGTTCATTACATGAGTAAAATATGATATAGCATAATCTACTCTTTTACAAATGTATTTGGAATTATCAGCATTTCTAAAGAGACTGAGGTTTTTAGACAAAACCTGGGGAAGAATGAGTCTTAATCATTATCAATATTGAATTTTACTTTTAGGCACTTGTTAACTATTAATTTTGGGGTAGAGTCATGGGTAAAATGGTCTTGACTTTGGTAATTTTGCTTTATTTAATTTAGTGCTAAGTAATGTAAACCTTTAATTACATTAAGCTGGGGGTTTTGTCTGTTGCTCCTGCTGTGGGTCTCCCCCTCCACAGTCCATTGAGGGGTCCCTGCTCCAGCGTGAGTCCCCTACGGTCCCTCCAGCTTTGTCATGAGCAAGTGAAGCTCAGCAACGCCTGGCTGCTGTGTCCCTGCTGGCCTCCTCTTCTGACGGGGCACTGAAGCTGGCAGAGCCCATGTTGGTGCCCTCCAAAGCTGTGTAAGGGGAGGCAGGAGCTGGTCCTGCCCTGAACCACCGGCACTGACCTTGAGATTCAAGGAGGGAAGAGGACAAACAGTTGCTTGGGGGGCAAAAAAATGGAGCAAATCTAAAAAGGTGACTGCACACAACCATTTGCATTTGTTTTAATTTCCTGTGAGTTATTTCAGTCTTTTTGCTGATTCTTTAAAAATCGAGCCCATCTCAGTGCAATCTGCAGGGACATGGGCTTTCTGACAGCTCCTGCCTGGCGAGTGCCCTTGGTGATAGGTGCTGCACATGTGAATTCCCCACCAGAAAGATGTAGGCAGGAGATGGGATATAGAAAAACTCATGAGATAAAGCCAGTGAGAAACCAAGAGTGTAGGTGCTACAGCTYGCTGGTCAGACATGTGCAGCTGGAAACCCGGATGGGTTGGCTTCTGCACTAACGGGCGGGTGGTTTTGTGATGGGGGTTTCAGTCTCGCTGGATTTTGGAGAATTATTCTAGATAAGAGGCTGATTTCCTAAGCTGCAGTCAGAACAGTGCTCAGTGAGAGCAGAGAGGTCTGAGCGGCAGGTGTGAAGGGGAAAGCGCTCTACACAAAGGAGATGAGCCTGCGTGGGTGGRTGCTCATCCGTGGATGCTCCTGAAATGTCGCGTGTGATAGTTTGCAAACCACTAATAGTACTATGGGACTTTTGTAAGGGTTATTATCGCCATTATGTTTAGGAGAGACTCTGTTAGAAAGCTCAGGAGCTGGACACAGCCATGACGAGATGTGGTCTGTGCAATGGGGGTCGTGCCTGTTGGTATCTCTGGCGTTGCAGATTAGGGTTAGTTCATCAGGATACAGAAACTACTGCAGCAACGTCACTGAAGAGTGTAAATGACACCTCATTCCCAGGAATGTTTTTGAACTCCTGTCATTAAAGATTGCGTTATGTACAGCCAGGTTAAACTGGACGTCGCTCCATTTTAATGGTGCAACAGTGACAACCAGTGGCCATCTGGGCTAATCTGAGAGGAGTGTCATCTTTTCAAACCAGGTCTCTAGACCCTGGGAGTTTTGGCTGCTGGAGGGCGACAGGATTAAACTGACACGGCTCTGCCTCTGAGCAGTTCAGAGACACCCTGCCGAAGAGGCTCCTGCGAGTAGCAGGATCTGCCCCCGATATTTCCTTCTGCAGGGTCATGATCTTGCACTGCTAACAGGTAAAACATCGGCACAGCAATTTTGGGCTGGATTTCTGGCATTGGGTACGGAGAAGCTGTAATGCAATTTGAGGACGGCATTTGGTGTAAATGGCTAGCCAGCGCACTCGTTGGAGAAAAAAGCTGCCGCTGCTGACAGAGYGCAGGAGAAGGGTTTTCTCCTCGCTGCCGCTGGGTTGCAATGGTGCCAATTACACCTGTTGTAGGGATACGCTCCCCTCCAATGCCTGTATCTGCCTGTTGCATCCACCTGTGCCGTGAGTGAATACAGRCTTGAACACAGCGCAAACGGTACGTGGTGAACATCTCATTTAAGACTTTGATTCGTGCCTCCTGGGGGATGGGAGGGAGCAAAGAAACCAATGCACATTTCCCCCAGGGTCTGCCCTGTATTCCAGGATCTCCTGCAGGCCTGAATGAGATTTGGATCCTTTAGTGGCCGTAGGCGCAAGGAGAGTTGGATCGCGTGGCCTGCAGAGAGGTGGATGTCTGCAAGAAGACCCTCAATGTGCCTTTCCTTGGCCAGAAGCACTCGGGGCCCATAGCACTCTGCTCGGGTGCAAGTGGAGGTTGCAGGATCAGATTTTATTTAATGTGTGACTAATTCTGTTGGCTAAACGCCTCTGTTTCTCTGGAGGCCATTGTGCTATATTGGCCCTGTGTCAGTTTGGATCCATCCTGTTCTGCATTATGGTTGTTTGGGCTGCAGTCCTGAAGAATTAAACACTCTGATTTATCCTGAGAAATGGGGCCCCTTGCTGATCAGGGATGCCTGGTGCTTAGGGGCTGAACTGGTAAAAGAAACTGAAATGAGCCAAGAAGAGAGGCACACGACCTTGTGGGTGTCTGCCAAAGGCTCCCCTTGGGTCCTGTGTACCAGGTTATCCCAAGCAACCTGTCCACCAGAGCCCTTGCGCTGGGACAGCACAGCTACYGCCTCTGAAAGCTCAGTTTTGCCTCGAGCTTGAACAGCCTTTGCCCCTTTTCTGGCTGGTGTGAGCAAGATCCTGTTTTCCGTGTGCTGCTGCTTTGGAAAGGTGGCRAAGTGGCTGGTATCCTGTGTGCGCTTTGACTCGGAGCAGCTCGCTTCTCCATAGCCTCAATTCGCTCTTTGTTTGCTCATTTTGTTTTTCCCTCCCCTCAACCTCAAAGAAGTCATTTAGACTCCAAAGTGCTTGTCTTGCTCTTTGTGTGCGGAGGACCGTGCCGCTGGACAAATGCTTTTATCCTGATAAAAGCAGAAATCCCACTGCCTGCCTGCATCTAGTCCCGGCTCTATCTTGCTGACAGCATCCCAGAGGCCTCGGAGCCTTGTTTAGCACATGATCTTATTCTTGCCTTTTCCCCTCCCGAGAGAAGTTCAGTGCTGTGCAGGAGCTCACGGTGCTTGAAGTCCTCCTGCCCCATATCTGCCATCAGTTTTGGGCAGGTCTTGGTCCCTTCCCAAGGAACTTCAGTGAAGCCCTCCCTGGAGGCTACCACGGGGCTCCTTCCCCTTGTGGTGATGGGGCTACGGGGAGGGCAGRCTTTGCTCTTCCCTGCACGTTTTGCAGTTCAGACTGATCTTGCTGCTGCTTGCAAATGGGTAGTTTATTTGGTTATGGGTATATTTGTGCTATAACCAGATGCGCATCGAAAAATGCCTTTTCATAAGCAAGGGCTTGAACAGCTCAAGCCATATGGCTGGTTCACGGGACTGTCAGTAAGTTGCTCTTTGCAAGATGTGGGCTGATTTTGAGAACTGTTGACCAAGGTAAGCCACTTGCAAGCTAGCACAGCACAAGGGTATCAACTCCAGTGCTGTGCCCAGCGCTGCTCTGCTGAGCCGTCCTGAGTTGAGGATGTCACGCTGAGCCACGTCTGCATGCGTGGAGCTGCCCAAGGACTCGAGTGAGAGCTGCGGGCTGGGCCAAGCCGCTCCGCAGGCCTCTACGATGCTCTGAACCACCAGAGAGCAGCTTTTGGCCCTTGATGAACGAATGTAGCTAAAATCCAACGCTCTGAAGCTAGACATGGGAAAACCCTTTATTTTTTCTTGGCCCAGCRGAGATGCTTTGCGCGTCCCCGTTTGGGCTTTTCCAGGTGAGCTGCAGCTCCCAGTGAAGTGGCGCCAACTTCCAACGACACCACGGTCAACTTAATTAGGACTCGTTTGTTCGATTTACCAAACGAACAGGCAGAGCCTGGAGTTTGTAGTTCATAAGATCTTAAATTCTCCCTGGTGCCACATTAGCTGGTTTGACCTCCAGGGCCCTGCTATTTGAAACAATTATGTTGCATTTTGTGTTTTGTTGGGTTTTTTTAATTTGCAAATTCATTAAAAACACGTAAGAGCACCCAAGCACGAAGCTTTGCCCGCGCATTTTGCCCTCCTGCAGCAATCCTGCAAACTGTTTGTGCCGTCCTGCTCTTGAGCCGGGGAGAGGAAACGGCGAGGAGCCTGGCCGGCATCGCGCGGCGCCGCTCTGCTCGCGAGCAAAGAAAGCGCCAAGAGGCCAAAAGTGCCTCCGGCGGCCGCCAGCCTCTCCTCCGGGGCGTCCGAAATTGCTGCGCGGGCTTGGGTTATGATCTGCTTTACTTGTGGGCCTTGTTTCTCTGACCAGATTGGGCTAAAAGTAAAAAGTAAAACAGGAGGTGAAAACCCTTACTGCTGTTTGTTAATCTTTCTTCTTCTCTCTTTCTCCTTTCTTTCTTTCTTTCTTTCCCCCCCTTCTTTCTTTCTTTTTTTTTATTAGCAGGGCTCCTTTTTTCTCTCTCTTTTGCCTCAATAGAAAGAAAAAAAGTTTTGTCAGCACTCCTGTTTCTTTTGTTGTTTTCTTTTTCTCAGAAGTCTTTTCTGCTTTTATCCTAATCCCAGGCATGCATGAGGGAACAGTTGTGCTCTGTTGTTTGTCTGTTCTGCTAGTTTTGAACCAGTAGGGCTCCCGCTTTGTTCTCTTTATTTTCTGAACACAGAAAGGTAAAAGAGTAGGAATAGTGATTGAAACTCTTAAGAAGAGAAACCTTCGATATTTATTTAGATTTAATTCATTTTTTGCCGTGTTGGTAATAATTAAGGGATGATGACAAATAAAAAGGGGGGGGGAAAAAGGGGGGGGGAAGGAAAGAAACCTCTTTCTACCCCTCTAAGATCAGAGTTTCCTTACCCAGAACATTTTTAACTTGTACCCCTTGAGACACTGCATTTTTAGCCACGTTGTCCAATTTATTCACTCGCTGGAACCAGACAACGATTTAACATATGCCAGTTTTCTTTTTTTTTTTTCTTCCAGCGCTCGGAATTGTTCCTTTGTAGAGATGGTTTTACGATTCAAACGCATATTTGAAAAGCAGCATTGGGCTGTTTTACCTGATGTGATGTCAGCTTGATTTTCGAGTCGGATCTGGGTTTTTAAGCCTTATATTTACGACTGGAAATCCAGCGGCGCTCTTCACAGCTATTTGGGGCGTGTGTTGCAGAACTCTTGGTAGGGCTTGTGCAGGCTTTCTTATTTTTAGGTATTTCTTTAATATTCTGGCATACCAGACAGTAAATTGCCTGAAACATTTTAACAAATTAAACTAAAACTGAGCACCAATCCATCTGTTTCTGCTTCATCCCTGCAAAACAAACCTTTTATGATTTTGGTATCCCACATGTGCTTGTTCTCTGTTGCCATGGAGATGCTGTAGGCCTGAAATTTTTTCACAGGCTCTTACGATGAAGTTTCTGAAAACTGTTTTGATTAATTTTTCCTCCACTTCAACTTCTCACTCACTTAAACTGTTTTCTCTTTTGTTTCACACTTGATTTATGGCAGGTCGCTGTCATTTAAATAGATGTGCGTTTTGAAATTCCTCCTTTCTGTTCTAATGCAAAGAAAAAATAACCCATGCAAGTCATGCTCAAAGACTTGGTTATTGTTGCTTGTTGGATTTCTGCTCTCTGTGGTTGTCGGGCCTAATTCAAAGTAATTCAGGCTACTCAGTGGGGGCAGTGCATAGCTCCACAGGAAATTATGATAGCAAAAGTCTTCCTGTAGAGCTCTACACTTGGCACTACAAAGTGCCTCGGGCTGCAGTTACCTGAATAGGGTTGAATTAGACCAGACAACCGCATCATCCCACTTCTTAATCTATTAGAGCGATATACAAGTGGCAATTGTTGATTGCAAAAATGGGATTAAGAGGCTCTTCAAGTGAATTGATTTTCTTGTGAGAACAAAAAGAGGAAAGAGAAGGCTCGTTTGAATCACACAGCCAGAAAGTTTCGTGAATGGGTTCCACTCCAAATGTTAGAATTAAAGCAATCAGTGTTTCCCCATGGAGCACGCAGGTGAGAGGAATAAACCGCTGAAAAATAGAAAATGATGTCTAAAACTGAAAGTTTGTGGCGCTCTGGCCAAAGCACAGCTCTCCCCCTGCCGCCCCTCCCTCTCTCCCTCCTCCCGGCAGCAACAACAAATCCTTGTTTCAGCCAAAGACTTTGTTGCTGTTCATCAGTCTCTGCTTATTATTCTTTAACCTTTTTTCCCTACTGACACGTTTTATTTATTTATTTTGTTTTAACTCAGAGGAGTAAAGAGGAGAAAAGCTGCTTCGCCGCCTCTAACCTTTCCATTTATTTTTTTTCCCCCTACCAAAGATCAAAGTAGTGTAGTGTCTCTCCCAAGAGCCCTCCAAAATCTGGTGTATGTGCCGCTCTCTGGGCGATTCCTCCGGGGTTTTCATCAAGCAGTGTCAGCGCTCGTAACGCTCCGCGGCCGACTTCTCCCTCTTCTCCCCGGCACTGTTTGCTTTTTCTCTCGGGGCTACTGTTTTCACTGCAACCACAAGTTTTGTGTGATCGAGTGTCGTAAATCTCCTCAATAGCATCAGTTGGAAAAAGCAGAGGAATAGCAAAGCCTGATGTTCAGGCCTTTGCTGCAGCCGGTCCTGTTATTTATTTTTCGATGGCTCTTGGCGACACCGGAAATCATTCCGCCTTGACCGAAAGACGAGGCGCCGAATATGTGGCCTCCTGCCTATGGCCTTGCCTAAAAAGATACCGAGCTGCGCGGGGAAGGCAGGGGCTAAGGCATCTCCCATGTCGCAGGCGTATCCCGGAGGGTCGCTCCTGCGGCCGCGCTGGCTCTCAGGAGCTCCCCGGCTGCGGAGAACCGAAACGAGACCCTGCTGCCGGCGGGGACAGGGCCGAGCGGAGCACGCGGAGGGAAGCCTGGTGCTGCTGCCAGCTTTGGGCCGTGTCGCAGCCCAGCCAGGGGTAAAGAACGGGGAAAGTCCCCTCTGGGGCGCTGGGAYGGCAGCGTCCGGCGTCTGTCGTGCTGGGGTCTGCGCCCGTGGTGGCCGCCCGAAACGCGCTTCTCTGTGTCCCTGAGACTTCACGGGAGAGAACTTCCCTCCTGTAGTAAAAGCAGGAGACACGAATTCACCCCGGGAGGCGGCGTTAGGGCAGGGGACCCGGTAGGCAAGACCGCCCCGGTTCACCGCTCGCAGGGGGGCTGCTYGTCCGCTTTTGAGTGGCTGCAACGATTTTTGGGGATGGAGAAGAAAAGAAACAACCAAACCAGACCTTCCTACAAGGCTTTGGAGAGGACGTGTCCGTCCTCGCAATGCCATCTCCACTGCGGCCGCTTAGGGCTTGCTGTGGGTTTTGTTGTCCGTCTTTAAATTTGYCGTTTTAGGCTTGTTTTCTCACCTGGCCGCTGCTCAGCAAACAGCTCTATAAGAAAGGTATTGGAGCAGAAAGGGCTGATGGAGTCATTACTGCGGAGCAGAGGGGGCCTGGGCTGGCGGGCGGCATGGCCTCCAGTGGGGCTCGCACCCAGAGCTTCGGGGACGGGGCAGAAGCAAACTCGGAGCAAAAAGGCTGTCCTGGAGCTTTATCTGGCMATTCTTTATTTAAGAAGCTGATTATGTTCTTGGAAGATCTTTCCTTTTGGCTTGGTGGTGGTAGAAAGGAGTTGGGCTACTATGGCATTAGAGACCCTTTTTATGGTCAAAACGCCCTGAGTGCAAGTTTGCAAGAGCTCTGAATCTGAATGAAATAATAAGGCAAAACATGCCTCCTGCGAAGGTTACATTTGTACTTTCACTAAGACTGCTCCACCAACAGTTACACTGAGTCTTTTCCCAGCTYATTCCAGCCCTTTCAGCCTCTCTTTCAGCTGTAACAGTTTTACAGGATGTAATTTCCAAAGATCCTGATGCACAGATATCCCCTTTTCATCTCYTCCCCCCCACAGAAGGATTTTGTCCAAAATCTTGAGAGCGGGATGCAAGGAGCAGCGGGCAGGCGCCTCCGTCCGCTAGGAGCCGGTGGGTGCAAATTCCCCCTTTGCAATAACATTGCTTTCCGCAATGGCAGCGCATTAATTGCTCTGCATTTAATTACCTAAAACTGCGCCGCGGCCACGTCGCGTATTTGCGCCTACTATCAATTATGTCGTAATAAATTAATTTCCTTTTCAGGCCTCCCCCCGGCCGATGGCTGGGCTTCTGTTCCTCCTTGACTGTTCTGACTTTGAACAGGTTTATTCAGCTGTTGTCTGCTAAGCCCTACAGAAAAGAACAATGGCTTCTGATCTGCCTTTTATGGGTTATTGGGAACTGGTGGTCCGCACTACAGCTTTGGTCAGTGATTAACCGCAGTGAAAACAAACTACACAAGGCTAAGTTGATGTTGGAGGAGGAATGAGCCCACTTCATTAAGGCTTTAAGAGGAAACCTTTTCTTCTCCAGTGCTTGTTCACAACTTTTCAGGTCTCTATTTAATCACGTAATTCTCTCTAAGTAGGAAGAGAAGCTTGCCTCACAGCGAGAGGTCTTTTGCCGCATGACAACTTAGAAAGATAAATTATATATAAATATCTTCATGGTGCTGTGGAGGGGAAACCAAATTCAGTTTTACTGCATGAAACAAATTTACTACTTTCTTAGGTGGCGTGTACTTCCTAATGTCCCATCGCAGAAGGGGGGATCTTGGCTGTTATTGCCTTAACTTTGGGCATGTGTGTGTAGGGTGAGCAAATCATATCTGGCCAGAGCTAGACACGGGTGTCTGATGGGGGCCCAAGGGCAGAGGAAGAGGCAGCAATAACAGCAACAGTCTGTTAAAATGCCATTGAAACAAAATGGAAGTGCTTGTTAGGACAGTTTCTTACTCTATCACCTGGAGAAATCGTCCCTTCTTGTGTCCTGGGGGGCTCCTTGCGGTTGGCACCTCGAGCCCAGGGAGCTGTGCACTTCAAAAAAAAAAAAAAAGAAAAAAAAGAAAAAAAAAGAAAAAGGAAGTTTGAGATGGATTAATTAGGTGCTAACGGCCTGTGTCTCTTGGTGTGTGCAGTGCATGCGTGTCTCCGTCGCCCGCGAGGTCCAGACCTCGCAATATGCTGAGTGATCGCACAAAGCGAATTACGGCGGGGCAGCCCACGTGCTTTTGTTTAGTGTAATTTATTATTTTTCTTTACATGGCGGTTAATTATGGTTTGGGGAGCATATGACTTCAACTCAAAGCACAGCGGTAATAAATCAACTAGCCGGCTCCTCTGGGGTTCTGCGGCGGTAGGCGAAGCTCGCCGTTCCCGCAGCCCCCTGCGCTAGYGAGAGTGCATCAAACGGCCCCTCCTGACTGATGTCCTGAGTGGTAACGAGTAGGAATGAATAGGGAGGTGCAATATGGATACGCTTGAAAATACTGGGGAGCTCCTCGCTGTGGCCTCTTTGCCATCTCCAACAAGCCCTGGGTAGACAGCAAAGGTCTTCATTGGGAAGAGCCTTCGAAACGTTAACGGGCGAATGTGCATCCGGTGCTTGTGCAACAGGAGCAGCCGGTCCAGGCTCCTGCTTGCGTGATGGGATAAACAGGGACTTGGCTTTGTTGCCCGGGATCAAACAGGAGGGGGTTTCTGTTCCCCTGAGTGGATGCAGATCACCTGGTTTCCTGGTTTTCCCCCCCGTTGAGGGCTACAGCATTTCTGACTGAAGGCAGCAGGCAGTTGTAGGAGATGTCCACTGGTAAGAAGCGGGTGTACCTCTGGGCATCTTCTGCTTGCGAGGTTAGGTCTTCTGGCTTGGGCAGTTTGCACTGGTGGGATAGTCTTCTTTCATTGAGGGTTGAATTAGTGCCCCAAAACTCCCTGCCCAACATCCCAAATTCAGCACGAGCTCTGGGCTTGGGTGGTTGAAGTGTCCAGCTGTAGTAGTAGCAAGACCAAGGAAGGTCTCCTGTATTGCCCATCATTGGGTATGTGCAGCATTGGGTGAGACCCCTGGTGCACCCCCAGACCTTTCCAAATCCCAGGTGCCGGTACCAGATGCTGTATTCCCCTTTCCATCTGCCCCGTGTGATGTACATCATTCCTCCGTGCCGACTTGTTAAACCCAGGCTTTGGGGGGAAAGTAATGGTCTTGACGAAGTGACGCTTAAGGATGAGGAATTTCTAGTCCCAGGGAGGCAGAAGAAGAGCAAGAAAGGGAGTCTTGCCCGTGGACAGCCTGCTGCCTCCCCTGTGCTGCGGGAGCCCTAGTTAGGGTCTTGGGTCCGCTTGGAGCCGGCTCAGTGTTGCACCGCGGGAGGAGGGACTGGCCTGGAGCTGGGGGCAAGAAGGCCACAAATGCCCTCCTTGAGGAATGGTGGCTGCAGCTAAATGAGGCGGGTGATATGGGGCAAAGCGGATAAAACATCTGCAGAAGAGATCTCCTACTTTTAATATGGGGAAGAAAAGTAACAGGTGTATGTTTTCTCCTTAAATTAACAGAGATGGTGGCATTTTCCCTCCAGTTACACGTTGTGAAGCATGATTTTGTGCAAAACTATCATTTTGGTTTTTTCAGTTTGATTCATCTTGGGTGCAAAATTGTTTAAATACTTCATTAATTGAATTATTTGAACTTGAATTAGAGGAACTTGTTGAAATACTTTATTAAAGTGTTTTGGTAGGAGTGGAGGATGGTGGGGAGGAAGGCTGTGGCTGCTGGCATGGGTGTAGCAGTGTTCCTGGGAAGCAGTGCTGGTTTGCAGCAGGTGAGGATCTAGCCCAGTGTGTTTGAGCTTGGGTATTAAATGACAGCACTAAACTGCCTACATTAATAATTAAAATGTATGTTTAAATAATGCATCAAGGGAAATTGCTTAAGTGGCAAACTTGAGATTTTGGGGTAAGTTCACGTTCAGACTTGGGCTTTAAATGTGGAAAGAATTCAGGTATCCAACATACCAGCATGAAACGGGCATTTCAAAAGCTTTAGCTTTTGTGTTAAAGTGATGAAAAGAGTGTGGTAGGAAAAGAGACTGCCGAACTCCTCAGAGTGTTTGTGAACAAAATAGCACCTTTTGGGGGAGACAAAGGCAACCCTTCAGAGTCTTATCTAACAGTTTATGCCCAGGCTGCTGCAAAAATTGGGCAGCTAAAAGTATGAGAGATCCTTCAGATGATTCCTCCCGAGGGAAGGCTAAGCTACAGACTGAACAGAAAGAAAAGAAAGGCAATGTACCTTGAAAAAAAGGATTATCAGACTAGTGTCCATTTAGGAGTCTGTTGCTGAATGAGGAGAAGAAACTGAAACAGGGTGAAACTTCCCATGATGTTTTGTCTCATACACAGCCCTTCTTGGAGAAAGCACAGGGACTCACGGCATCAGCAGGTGACATGCCCCAGAGCCACGGGGAGGTACGTGGCGCTGATGCTCACGCTTGCTGATGGCTTTGAGCTTTTCTTGTGCACTAAAGTCCTTCTGGAGTCGATCAGAGCTCATGAATTGGTAGAAGACATGGGCCTTTCCCCCTGGGAAATGAGTTATATTGGTTAATTTATCCATGTAGGTAGTTATGAACAGGTTGGTTGGGTCTATTTTATCGAGAACTTAATACTGAAGAACTTTCTGATGTTTGCCGCCACATGTGGATATGTGTGCTGGAATGAGGGAAACCAAGCGTCCTCGCACCGGCTCAGAAAAGGGGAAGCGAAGTACAAAAATTGCATAATTTTTGCAGGATCGCACAGAGCGGGGGCAGGGAATTGAGTTTACCAGAGTGGTTGATGCCTTCACCTGGGGCTATTCTTCAGCTGATAGGTCAATGTGGCTTGGACAAAAGGGATGGAGAAAGACCTGGCTCTGTTATCTGAAGATGGAATAAGAACTTTTTGCTTTTTTGTCTGTTTCTTTAAAAAAAAAAAAATTGTGTAGCAGTAATGTGCAGTAACCAACCTACTTTGGAGATTGGGATGTCAGCGATCTTTAGGTTTTGCAAAAAAACTTCCCTGAGACAAAGATGTAGGTTTTTTGTTTTTGTTTTTTTTAAATCAACTTGTGAAAATTTGCTCAGCCTGAACTGAACTCCCAAGTACTGACGTGACGTAGTTGTGGCCTGGGAAAGCACTTGCCCATCCGAGCTTTCCTCTTCCACCCTCGGGCTTCCTCCTGCTCAGCCCGTGTAAGACGTGGAAACTCCCGCCACCGACCTGCTGCTGCAGCAACAATTGCGCGCTGCTTGCGCTGGGAACGGCCCTTGGAAGTATGACTTCGTACTTCAAAATGCAGCTTGTGCAGGGCAGCACACCGGGATAAGGAGCCAGTGAGAGCTTCATCCCCCTTGCCATCACTCCAGTGCAATGGGGTGTACTTGTCCCTGCCAATC
This sequence comes from Apteryx rowi, assembly GCF_003343035.1. Lineage (NCBI taxonomy): Eukaryota > Metazoa > Chordata > Aves > Apterygiformes > Apterygidae > Apteryx > Apteryx rowi. Next base: position 1,539,672 of record NW_020450860.1, read on the forward strand.
CGTCCCACATCAGCGGTACCAAAAAGTCATCGTCCCCATGCCGGGCTTCTCGGAAAAGGGGAAAGGCCTGTTCCTGCGTGGGAAAATGTTTCAGCAAGAAGGCTAGAGGCCAGGAGAAGTGACTGGCCACTTAATTGCTGTCTGTGCTCCAGTGAAGAGGAACTATCCTGCTTCCAAGCAGAAAATCCTTCGCCATCGCTGTCCGGGGTGAGTGACGGCTCATCAAAGGCTCGCCTGCRCTCTCAGACAAGCAGCCAAATAGCTGCATATCTTTCTTTTTCAGCACTATGTGCGCGCTTTGAGGCTGGGGGAGGCAGAGCCCTTATTTTGAGCGTGGCTTCTGGGCAGAACGCTGATACCGCCGTGCCACCGTCCCAGGGAAAGGATGCCACCAGCAGGGGTGTGATGAAAACAGCCGCGCTCCTGATTCAAAGTCCTGGGAGGATAAACAGCACCGTGGGAGGCCAGCGCCGCTACCTTTCCGGACCTTGTAGAGCAGCAAGGATTATGTCGTCCTAAAGCAAATGGGCCATTTTGGATCTCATTAACAAGATCTGAAAATCCCAGACATGAAGGAGCTGTGCTTTACATGCAAATTTAATCTACTCTAACGAAAGGTGGCCCTGAACTGAAAACAACAGGTCCAAGTGCTCCTAGAACGTGTTCAGGATTGGTTTCAAGATCAAACTGTGTGGCACTGGCCATTTCATGCTCGGTGTTTTTTACAGCCGGCAGGGCTGGGGGAGAGGCAGTCGTGGCCCTGCCGTCAGGCCGGGGCGCGGGATGGAGCTGCGCTCCCGGGGGCTGTGCCCCCTCGAGCAGGCTCTGCCTTTGCTTTTCCTGAGCCGGCCAGAGAAGCAGCAGCGCTGGGCTTTCCGGAGTCTCCCCTTGCGTCTCTGGCCCAGCAGGTCTCCTCTGAGGGAGAGGAGGTGGTGGGATGTGGCCCGGCACTGGGGATGGCTTGTCCCACCAGGAGCCTGGTTCTGCTCTGGGATGGGCAAGCCTGAGGGCGATGTCCTTCCCATCAGCACGCTTGTGGGGGAGGCAAACCAGACCCCGAGTCCTCCTCCGTGTGYGTTGCCGATGGGGACGTGGGCAGCGCGGCTGGGAGGCGGTGGCGCATCCTGGCTAATTGCTGCATTGTTTGGTTTGCGCGGCAGTAGAGTTTGGTCGTGTTGACGTCTGTCTGGTTCAACTCCAAACATAAAAATCTCCCGGGCTGAATAGAGGGGATTCCTTGGTGCAAAAGGAAGGCTTTCTCTTCACACATGAGGGGTTTGCTCCATTATGCTTTGACGTCCTGCAAAGAAGCTTGCCTCGGCATCAATGGCATCTAACACGGTGACACATGTAGGGCCTGAGGTCTCCGGCAGCAGGTTTAAATAGGACCATTGAATCTGTCCGCCCGCGTGCATGTGACTCTCGGTGGCAGGAGCCAGCGATCAATTGAGCTGTCAATGCATGCAGATGGACCAAATTTTGGACTTTCTGCCCTTTGCGAAACGATTGGTCTCAGTGAGTTGGGGAGATGGAGGTTTCTCAGGGGCACTGCCTTCTTCTGGCAAACAAAAGCATTTGCCGACTGTCTGTCTGGCACAAAGAGCAGCGTATAATGGAGGGTTTCCAGGGTCGCTTTCCTGAGCAAGTCGTGTCACAGATTTTGCAAACACGCTCACTGGATGAATGATGTTTTCTAGCCTCTTCCTCTCACTAATTATTTGGGGTCTGAACGTGTTTCCACCGAGCACATGCAAGCCTCCCATGAAATCTGCAGGTGCTGGGTCTGATTCAAGGTTTGGAACAATATTCGGTTGCTCAGTGAATGATCAGACTCATACAGGGCACCGGACCTGTCCAGTATGTGTAACTACTCGACTGTAACCTGTGGCTTTTGCAAACCTGTTGAAAAGAAATCATTTAAACTGCAAATTGTTTCACTCCATAGCTCAGCCTGCACAAAGAAAAAGTCTTAATTTAGGGTTATTATTAGATTCCAGGGCTTTGGAGATGTTGTATCTAATGGAGAGAAAAGCAGGTAGTGTTTAACCAACAGAGGAAAGAGTGTTTAACTATAAGCATGTCTCTCTAATTTCTGCTTGCAGTCCTAATCGCAAGAGGGTCTGAGCATCAAAAGCAATTTTGCTGATGCTGGCACAACGCAGATTTCATCTCCTTTTCCGAGGGACAGGAAAAGGCTCTGATTTTTCAAGGCTGGTTCTCCCCCATGCGTTGCCACTGGCCCAGACTTCTCCAGCTGGTAGATGTCCATAGAGGCTGTGTCCCAGTGCCAAAGCGCCCTTCCCTCCTGCCCGTGCCAGCTGCTGAGCTCTTGCACAGCCCTGCAATAGCTTTTTTGTACTGCAAGTATCTGAGGAGGCCAGGCTGGTCTAAAGACACCTTTTCCAGGTGGGAAAAACTAGTTTGTTTATGACTATGTGATGGTGCTTACTCTCCTTCTGTACGTGTCAGTTTGTCCATCTGTGAGATGCCCGTCAGCTCTTTCTGGAGCATGTAGATGTGATGTTTGGAAAACCAGGCCCATGCGCTAGACCCGTGAAATGATGCACGCGTAGGGGTTTGCTCTAAGAGAGGACGGTTATGACCCTGATTTATTAAGGTCATTAGGTGCCTACTGATTTTGGCTGCTCTTTGTGGCCCCAGGACCTCACTTTTCATCCTGCAACAGCTGGACAGAGGCTCCTGAAGGAGTGTGGGGGGGTTGTGTCAAGCAGCTCTTTGCAGCGAGGGTGGTGGAGCCGCCTTGCCAAGCCCTACCAGTTCCCAGACTTTGTGACTCTCTCTCGGAAGGAGATGAAAAAGAAGAGAGCATATGGCGGTTTTGAACCATGCTGAGTCAGCGAGATAACATGCCATCTTTCTGCCTGAGTAGGAGCACTWTTTTTTTTTTCTTTTTTTTCAAAATCTGCCTTTGCAGAACCCCTCCAGCAAAGGCGCGCAGTGTGGAGGGTGTTCATCCGAGCAAGAACTGGCTCTGTGGGACCTGCCTCTCCCTCCGGGCAGTGGGCAGTGCCTTGAATCTTGCAGGGATGGTGGCAGGGTAAGGCCGGGAGGGTGATGCATGGGGTTGTTGGGACCACTATGGTCCCTTGCCTTCTCGGACCGTGGGGACAGGGCACCAGGGAGCTTCAGAGAGGAGAGCGATATACTCCCTCCACATCCAACGGCTGCAACCCCTGCGGCGAAGGGGTTGTCCCTTCGGCTGGTCCCTGCCCTGCAGGAAGTGGCCTCGGCCGACACTGCTCCTGCGGGCTCACCCCCTCGGCTGGCAGCTCCGTGCGYGGGTGCTGCTGGGATCCAGCCGGGATGCACAAGGCTGGTGAGGACCCATTGGGGAAGCACCACGCCGCCCGGGGTGCTGAGCAGCTCCGCGCCCCCGGGGCGGCCCTGCCTGTGCCGCAGATCCCCCTGGAAGAGCTGCCTGCGTGGGGATTCACGCCAACGATTAAGGAGACGCTGCAGCACGACCCTGCCCGGAGCTGGATTAACTTCAAAACCAAAAAGGGGGGGGGGGCAAAAATAGCTTCTCTAGCCATGTAAGGAGAATTTCTGGCTCTGGTGAATCAGGATTAGTGCTCCACAAAGGGAGGGTAGGAGCATTATAGTGAAACGTAGACTCTCCATAGGAGGCACCCATACATCCCGGCGGTGCGGAGAGGGGAGGGGTGGGGGGGACGGCATCTGTGGCCCGGCCAAGTTTGCCGAGGGAGCCAGATCGCCCTCGCGGCAGCCCCGACGCAGGTGTCAAAACGTGCACCGAGTAGAGCGTGCGGCAAGCGTGGCGTGGGCGCGTGAAGGTAATACCCCTTTCGGCTGCTGGCTAGGGGAGGCCGGGCCGCGGGGCCCTGCACCCGCCGGCGCCGCTGCGGCCGGCGAGGCTGAGCAAGCCCGGGCGCCGGGCGAGTCCTGCGCCCCGCTCGCTCTCTGCATGAACCTCTTCCCTCCCTCTTTGTGCCTTGCCGTGGCTGTTTGCAGAATGTTTTGCCTGTCGGCGCTTTATTTTTTTTAAGCTATAGAAACTCGAGTGCAGGTTGAAGGGTTGCAAAGAGACGAAGTGCAGGAGGTGGGAAGAGAAAACGGGGGGTTTCTGTGCATGGGGGTACGCACAAGTCGTGTCGACTGGGAGCGGGAGTTAACCAATGCTTTAACCACGCACGGTCAAGTGTGAAACCAGAAATAGGCTTAATGCTGTGTAGGGGCTCGCGCCGTTTTCTTACTGCCCGAGCGCAATATTTACGTGGAGCGTGACGTAGCCCGGTCTCGCGGCCGCGATGCTCGCGGGGACTCTCCTGCCCTGTCCACGCGGGCTGGAGACGTGAAGCAGGGGGAGAACTAACCGTGCCTCTGTGTTTGCCCTGCTCCCGGGCTCGGCTTCATACCGAAAAGAGCGCAGATCGCTTAAAGAGCGAATGGGCGACGGCTCGAACGCTATTGTGCTTTTTCCAGTGCTTTTACAGGTTAAATTTCCGTCGTCTCCCAGGCTGGGGAATGGCTCGGGGTCCGTAATAGGTCAGGCGGTCGTCAACAGGCTAAACGGCGTTTCCCTAACGAGCCGAGCGGCTCGCCGAGCTGCGCGCGGGGAGAGGGGCAGCTCGGGGCCGGCAGCGCCTTGCTCCGGCCACGCAGGGCTTAACGAAGCTCTCGGCTCTCCTTTTGGAGCGGGACGGGAGCGGAGGGGTCTCGCGGGGGTCGGGGCTTTGGGGGTGACGGCCCGGGTGCCGCCGGGCTCCGCGTGCCCCACGCTCCTTCCGAGGGCCCTGGGAGAAAACGGGAAGCAGTGGCGGGGCGCTTGGGAATTAATTAATCGGGCTTAACTCGCTTCATCTTACGGTGCAGAAGTGGCACGCACAAGCACATATGTAATTATCTATATAATTATATATGTATATGTACATAAAGTCTGCAGGCTCTTAGTGAAYAGGGATCTCGGAGGGTAAATACAGGACTGAAACCCAAGAATCTTAATTTTGCCTCAAATTTTGGCTATACTGTTTCTATAGAGACGAAAAGGAAGCTTTGGCTCCCCCACTCAGCTATTAAAGTTTAGTGCATTGAAAACTGTCTTCATGCTGTGATACCCTTTCAAGGAGTAGAATAGGGTCTGAGCTAATCCATGAAAGTTGTCATGCTATGAACTAGTAGTCAAGCTTTTTCCTTTCAATTGAGTCTAAAACTATACTGTACTTCACACTTGATTGGCCCTTCAGATGGCAGGACTCAATATCCCTGCTGGAAATAAGCTCGTCTTCACACAGCGATGTTGAACGTGGAAAGATCTCGTTTCTGCGGCATAATTACTAGTGCTGCAATACGAAAGTCGTCAGGAAGAGATTTTTTTTTTTAATTATTATTATTATTATTAGTGTCCAGTTAATACAAATCAAACTTTGTGCTTTCTGCAAGCACATCTGGCGAGGTTTCGGGGCACACCGCCCGCTGAGGAWGCGGGGACCTGAGCAAAGACTCCTGCTAACTTGGGAGCCTTTTCCTCAATGCCGCACGCCCAAACGCGGCAAGGCCAAGTTATCATCCGAACACAAGCCTCAGCCTTGCCCCACTGAGTGTACTGTAGCAAAGGTAATGAACGGGTCTTTTTTTTTTTTTTTTATCCACCTAGACTATCAAGATCACTCTATAAAGCAGAAGTCTGGACTGAGGCAGTTTTTCTAATAGAAATCAGTGCTTCCTTTGACCTCGGCTGCCGGTCCGCTGTGCGTTCACACGTGATAAATCGATAACGGGTGACGGTGGAGTGCCACAATAGGTGGGGTAGCCGCAGGACTCGCAGCTGAGACTTCACCAGTGAGAAGTTACTGTATTTTTATGATTAAATTTTTAAGTGGGGAAATGCCTTGAACTGTGTAGACCAAAAGGGGGCACCAAGGTATTAAAAAAAAAAAAAAAAAAAAAAGTGATGCTGTTTTTGGTAGTTTACCTATATAAAATGAAACGGTTTCTACTGTAGTCTTTTTATGCCTTGCATAGTTACTAAATAAATTAAAAAAAAAAAATCTTCGAAGTTGATGCAGATTTCCAGTATTTGCACCTTGCCAACATAACACACTGGTTCAATAAGGCTATTGCTTTCTGGGTTTCTTTTTGGTCTTTTTTGCTAACCTTTGTTTGTTAATCTTTTAAGATTTGGTGAGTTTTTTAGATGTACAGTTGGGTTGTACGGGCTTTCTTAATTCGGTGACAATGCTTTAGAGAAAAGCAACATATTAGTTTAATTATATGAATCTTAAAAGCATTATCTGCCTCGTCTGTATTATTCAAGACTTGCCTCTGCCACCACTTTCAAATGCAAGTGCGTTGTTTCCYTTTGGCTTGATTTAACCGTTTCCTCGGTGTAACGGGATTGTTTCCCTCGCTGGATGTGTTATGAAGCCRGGCGCACGGGCTACCCCCCTCTCCCCGGCTGGGAAGGCAGCGTTTATTGCAATTAGGCTAATTTATAGTTTGCACAGCCCAGCGCTGTGGTTAGGATAAGGCACAGACGGTCAAAGAAATTCTGCCCTGCGAATAATGTGCCATCAAAGTATTTATTCTCGCGCTGCCGTAAGAAGAGAACGAAAGAGCAGAACAAACCTATATTTCATTCGTTTGCAGTCCCCGTGCTCTAGAGAGACTTGGCTGAAAGCGCTGGGGTGAATTAACGTGCCGCAGGAAGCGCGCAGGGCAGTCGTGTGCTCACTTGCTCTTGGGTTTCTCCCGCTCTCGACCAGGCAAGATTTTATGGCGCGCACTGTATGTTTATAATCTCAAATTTTTACAAGCGCCTAACACATTAAACACCAGTCGGATGATTATAGCTATTCTGCAATCGCTGATTTTTATTTGTGCCTTTGTAGCTATGCTAGTACAGAATCCTTTCATAAAATTGTCGGATTCGATTATTTTTCACACCAATTGGAGCAAGTTTGTTTTCCTTATTTTATGATACCACTTTTATTGGATTTTAAATTAGAATTTTAAAATGAAAGATGTGTGTTTCAAGCACTGGATATAATGTTTTATAGTTTAATTTGTACTGAGACCTAAGCCTTGTTTTTAGTTTTGTTGTGAAATCCTTATTTATTGGATCATATATTATGTAATGCTAGGCGACTGACTAAGTAAGGTTACATTAATAATTTTGATGCATGTAGCTAATTAGTTTGTCTTTTCCACACAACTCAATTTTAAAAACAAATTCTTTGTGTCTATTTTAGATTTCAGCAGTCATGTTAAATACACGAGTTATCTAAACAGAACTATTCATGCAAAGTTGAGAAATTTATTTTTTAAATATAGCTGATTTTATATTTAAGAGTGACTGCCACTTCAAAATCTTGTGATTTGTTTGCAAAAGAATACTGTTGTCTTATGTGCCCACCATTTATTAACAACATTTTCCARTACTGTAGTGCACTAACCTATTTTGTTTCATGATTTAAAAAATGGCATTTTGATCCCCTCAGCTGCCTCACAAGAAATGAAAAGTGGCTGCTGTTTTGGTTGCTAGTGCTTTACRAGAAAGTGCGGAAAGAGGAGGAGAGACTTGAAATACCATAAACTATGCTGAGTAATTTCGTTGAAAAAGTGATATGGTCAATACTTAATTTTCCTCTTCCAGTTTCGTTCCGGTTTTAACTTATTCCATATTTTGAGTCTGTTATTAGTATATTTTTCTAATTTAGCTTTTCCACCTAACTTGTTCAAAATAGTTTATGGTATTTAAACAGTTCCCTCTGTTTCGGCAGTTTACTCTGAAAAAAATGATCACTAAAAAGTGTTAGATTTAAGCTATTCTTTGATGCATTTTTTTTTTTWAWYCYTWWACTGGATTCACTAAAATATTGTGCTTTCTGCTGCTCTGTTCTGCTAATTGTAAATCTCTGCTGTACAGCTCCTATCGGGATTTAAAGGACTGTCATAGTTTATTAAACCAATTAAAAAAAAAAAGTAAAAGTAAAGAAACTCTCAAAACCCATTCAAATGTGAACATGAACCACTTTAATCACTATCCTGCTGAAAGCTGGTTTATTAACTCCATTTCTGTGACGAACAGCATTTTGTCCTTAGTATGTTTTGCAATTTGCAAATATGAATTTTTTCCAGGGGAATAGAGAGAGAAAGAGAGGGGAAAAAAAAGACAAACATGCTCAGTTTTGCCTGTGTATCATGCCTTAAATTGAAAATAAGATTTTTCCTCCTTCATTTCACAGCCCAAGAGGTAAACGTCACCTCTTTCACTCTCGCGCAACTCAGACTAATCGAAAGTGCGTATGTATAAAATGTGCAGGCAGAATCTGCAATCAGATTTTCTCCCTTGATTTACATTTATAACCTATGTAACGTGAAAGCGTTTGACAATTGGCTGCTGCAAGTGTCCCCAGACGTTATTTTTTCTTCTCCCACGCGTGGGTGCTCTGTAAGCCYGGAGAGGACCTGTGCCAGCGCTTTGGCTTCTGCGCTTCGGAGTGAGATGGAGCCAGAATTTCCATCTGCCTGTAGCAATGAGGAGGGGAAAAAATGTGTCTTCATCCTACTTTACTGGCATTGCAAATTCCCTGAATTCAGCTTCATTACAGCTGGATATCAGCAGATGAATTTACTGCTGATTTCCAGCCTGCTCCGCACGAATGAGAGCGGTTTTGGTTTTGTTAAAAAGCAAACCAGCGAGCAAAAAGCCAAGCTGCATGCAAACAATTTCAAACTCCCTTTTTGGTTAAATACCGAAAGCGGGAGTTCTCTGCGCCCGTGGCTGTGGGCTGGGAGGCTGTGAACCTTTTAAGATCTGGGAAGCACATCGTTAGAGCAGCAATCCAGCTGTATTTTAATTTTCAGGATGCAGCGTAGCACTTACTTGCTGTGTCTCTGTCTCCCTAATGTTAGCACAGAAAAGAAACTTAATCTCCCCAATGGCCCTGCTTCTGTTCTTCAGCTCATAAAAGCCAAAAAAAGCCAAGCCAGAGACTCCTAAATGTTGGCAGATCCTGTAAATTAYGCTGTAGCACCGACAGGATACACCTTTGGCGGAAAAGATTTTTGTCCGGGGTCTGAATTTTATTTGCTTTTGGAGTTTAAGTGACACGCTCGATACCAATTCAACATATCTGTACATACAGTATTTGATTTATAACAAATTGTTTTACTAGACACAGCAACTGGAGATAATYATGATGGGATACAAATTTTTAAATGAATTCCAGGGAGTGGGATGCCTCGTTACCTACGCGTTGAGGAAATCTTCTACGTTTCTGGCCGCAGAAGCAGAGCGCCGCAATTTGATCAACACATTTAGAAATAAAATACTGATGTCTCRTTCCAAAGTGGGAAAATTAAATGCACAGCAGAGGAACGGTTTTAATGTTGCCACCTATAATCAGAGGCTCAAATGTAGGCAGATGTCGTTGTACTGTTTTGCTGAACACYGATTAAGCTAATATTGAGGTAGAATAAGTGAAGAAAGGGGTACTAGCGAGGTAGTTGGGACAAGAGCCTGAAGTATGAGTTGGATTCAGTGGTTTTATAAAAATGAACAAAGGAAAAAAAAAAAAACCCATTCCATTCTGCTTCTTGCTTTGACACTGTCTAAATTAAATGCAGAGTTGCATTGGCTTTGCACGTTGTTTTTTGCTCGTTTGACATTTAATACTGTTGTATCGGGACCGCTCATCTCAGCTGCGATACTGCAGGAAAATGCCCAATTTAGACCAAATGTGCGAGGAACTTCATGAAGCCAATATCTGTGCGAGTGGCTAAGAGGGGAGCAGGGAAAGAGCGCGGCTGGTTTATGTGGGCTGTAAAGCGCAGATTGCCCCGAGGACGCGGCGCGGGAGAGCTCGCGCGGCGTTTGGACCGGAGCTGGTCTCTGCCGCTGCTTTCTGCACGCTGTAAATGCTCTTCTCCCAGTAATTGGTACTTCGTAACRCAGACTGATAAAAATGTGCTTTCTCCATAAAACTCTCATTAATCTGGTGTATAAAATATATGTTAAAAGTTGATTGTAAGCAACRTGGTTCTCCGGGCTTTTTACTATCACTGCTGCTGAAATGCTGGCACATTCAATAAATGTCATGTTATTGTATGTCTGAAGTTCAAAAAAAAGGGGGGGGGGAAGTTTAGTTGCAAACTGTAATTAAATCCAGCGGGAAGTATTTCCTGAATGGCAGAGACCTTTCACACTGTTACCTAATTCTTTACAGGTGATTTTTTTTTCTCCCCTCTTTTTGGCACTAAGAAGCGGTAGTCATAGCAAAAGCGGTTAGATTTCATAGCGAGAAAATGCTCTCTGCCATCTCATAGCGAAATTGGTCAAAGCGCTGGCTAGTCCTCAGAGTGAGAAAAAGTGATTTTAGATGTTCTTTAATTTTTCTCCCCCCAAAATAAAATGCAATTGAGGGACCTAGAAGATAACGATTTTCATCCCCCTCCCCAGAATCCTCTTTTGGTTTGAAAGTGCCGAACCCGCCACTGGATTTCCCGGCGCGGCGATGGGGAGGGCAGAGGTTGCGCGGAGCCGGGCTGCAGCTCCAGCCCGCTCCCCTCGCCGGCGCGGGGCTCCCGCGGCCGAGCCGCCGGTCGTGTAAACCCCGACGCCCCGACGGCAGGCAACACCCTGCGCGCAAGACGGCCTTTCTCTCCCGCGCAAGAGTCCGCCTCTGCCCTCCAAAAACGCTGTGCTGGGAAAAGGGCTTTCCCAGGCGAAATAACTTACTTACATTGGGAGGAGCCTTTTGTGGCCGGGCTGTTGTATTGTTCATTTAAGAAGTGGTCCTTTCCCCCCACCCCTTGCCCCRCTCCCCTAAAGCAATGCAAAGAAATACAGATGACACGGCACTGACTCGGGCTGTTACGTGCAGGACTGATTTCATATATGTGATCAGTACCTCTGCRCTCCTACCTCCAGTTTAAATCTGCTCCGGTTTCCTGCAGAGCTTTACGGGGAGATCCCTGCCCCCTGTTTTGATAATACCTCCTGAAAAGGAAGCACCTCRGCGAGTCAGTTAAAACCATATTTCTTCCAGCCAGATAAAGGTATAAACGCTCCCCAAATGCCCTCACCAGCAGAAATGTCAGCTAGTWTTATACAGATATTTTGATGGCAATGAAACATCGTTTTGGACTGACAAAGATGGAAATTTAAAGTAATGACTTGGTGCAGTGGTGTTCAGGAGCTTTGATAAAAATGCAGCAAAATTTCTTCGCTGTTGATAGAGAGGGGTACTTTCATTCTGAAATCTCTAAATGAAAAAGCAGTTGTGCTCAGGTTAATGACTTCCCCGGCTTTTGGCAGCGCCCCTCGTGCCCGTGAGCGTCAGGGTTACGCTGCCAGGCCCGCGGACCGGTGCTCCGCCTGAATCCCACGGCCCGTGGTCCGTTTAGCCACGCAAAGCACCTTGCACGGCGTTTACCATGAGGGCCTCGTCTTGGCAAGCCTCGAACCCCCGATGTTCTTTTGTTTTGTTTTATTTATTTTATTTTTTTTTGTCGTCCCGTGCCCCTGTTGGGTGATGAGCGTTTTGGCGCGTGAGCACGCGGGCTCCCTGGGGGCGAAGGTGGGGTGGCGGGAGGAGGTCCCGGGCTGCAGAGGCGGTTCAGCACCTTTGCAGGACGGGGACCTCGGTGCACCGGGGCTGCAAAACGCGCACCTCAGGGGTGTTTTGTATTCGCAGGATGATGGCTGGGAGCGCTGCCGGTGGCTTGGGACAGCAACGCGTTTGCTGCTTGTGCCCTTTTGCTTTTTACCCAGGCTTTTTCCGAAGCCATGGAGGCCGGCTGTGGTCGGAAGGGAGACGGTAGCAGCTGGGGAGGAGGCAGGAGCTTGTCACCCTCAGTGCTGGTATGTCGGTGCCTTGCTCGCCTGGGGTTGGGGCTGCACTGACATCTCAGGGCCAAGGAGGTTCCAACCTGCCAGGGCCCCTGCGAAGTTTTTACTTTGCTCAGTGGCAAAGTTTTAAGGTCTCTGCCATTGCAGCAGCTCCTCGCCGTCCTGGCGAGTCTCCCCAGCAGCAAAGTGCTTTCGCTGCAGTCCTCAGCCTTAAAATACAGCAGCAGAACAGGCAGGGATGCGCGGGAGCCTCTGGTACGTGATGAAGGAAGGTCCCTTGGTGTCTCATGAGCGTGGCCCATGGCGGCATGGCTTGTGTGTGTCACCTGCTGGCCCTCCAGCTATCGTCTGCCGTCACAGAGAGGTGCAGGTGCTGGAGGAAGCGGGCGTGGATGGAGCGGAAGGGTTTCTGCAGTACCTGGGTCAGGTTGGAGATGCTGAGGGAGACACGCGGGTCATGCGGTTAGTGCCGGCTCCCTTTCCCGCACCTCTTGGGGTGTGRGTTTGGGGTCAGCATCTCTTCAAGGTGCCAGACCCTCTGCTGGTCCACRCTTTTCTTCAGCTTGTTTCCTCTCCCCCTGGCACTGCAGCAGCGTCTCAAAAGCCTTTCTAATCTTCACATCAAAAAGGTTGCCCCTYGGAAATCTACCCCTCTGGCCTTTCCTTCTTGGCTTCTCACAGACTCTCTGCTTTTAAGTGTTGCAGGGTCATCTCTYGCTCTTCTTTCTCCCTTCTTTTGGGCATTTTACTCCCTCTGCTGCAATGCGGATGTACGCAGTCCGACCAGGGCTGCAGCTGGCCAAGCTGAAACCCATTCAGATGGGGTTCAGATGTGCAGGCACCTCTCCCTGTCTCAATTGCCCCAAAGGAGACTTGGGAGAGAAACAGCCTCTTTGAAGTCAACAGTTCCTGGGTCAACCAAGTCCTGCTTATTTTTCATAATAAATGATACCAAAATCTCCTATTGCCTCAGCTCGGCATTGCTGTTCACTGATGCACATCTGGATGCTGCTGCAGAAATAGAGCACCACAAATCATTTCTGGTGCTCCCAGACATTCACGGGCAGGTGGATGCTGAAGTTCTTCACTCCCCACATTAAAACCAGGAACATGTTAAACAAAGGAAAACTGAAGTGGTGACCAGCTTAAAACTCAAAGTAGTATGAAAATAATCAGCTGTCTTGCTGCCAGTCTGGTGGTGGTTGTAGTTCATTGGGTAAGTAGGTTTGCCCTTTGGGATGCTGCCAAGTCTGAGAACTTTGCAAGATCTTAGAAGGAATGGACCATTACGTACCTCGCAAGGAAACCGCTTTATATTGACCAGCGTGCGAGCGAAGAGCAGTTCATTTATACTGACCATGGCACAGGTGTGTGCAAGGGAGGTCCCATGTGGGACTGTTGCATGGTGGGACAGGGATGGACCCAGCCTCTCTCATGTCAAAGCTGTGGGACAGCTATAGTGGGTGTGTGGGAGTGAAACTCATAGCTTGGAGCATAGCAAGGAGTTATTCTGCATGCGTGTAACCATTCGCACCGTCGTGGCCMCGTAGCCTTTCCGGAGCACTGCGGATGCATCAGAGGTGTTGTATGCCATTTTGCACTTGGGGAACGGGCGCTACAGGACAGCGTTGCCTGCTCATAGGCTTTGAAGATTGGCTGATAGCAAATGCTGCCAGTGCCATACACGCGGAAGTGAATGACCCCCTTCACTGCCATGACACTCCTACAGATGTGGCTTGCCTACCCTTAACTGTGCTTTTGGGTACATGGTACTTCATTCTGGTTGCCCAAAATACAGCAGCTTCCTAGTCGTTTCCTCAGTAGCTCCAAGACGTGGTGACTGTTCTCCAGGGAGCAGCTGATCTCTTTGTTGTAACTGCAGAGTCCAAACCGCCTGACTAATGAATATATGATCAGAAAATACAATAAAGCGGGTCGGATATTTTGCTATTATCTGTTCTTGACACAAAGTGGAAATATCACATGTACACCAAACCTCTCTCATTTACACTTTGCTTATCTGCAAATTCCATAATTTACATACACAAAACAGTGATTTCTCCACATTTATTAACACTGCTTAATAGCAGAATGCTGTAGCGAGACCTCAAATTACTCCAACTTCATTACTTTTACAAGTAGACTACAGCCCACTTACCAGAAGACGCTTTGCTAGGAAGAATTATTGATGATTAAAACCAAGCTACACTTGTCAAAATAAATTACCCAAGTACATTTTGAGAGGCAGCAGCCTTTCTCTTTACGGTGGTTGTCTGCCTTGCTAATTTGCACCGCGCGGTGGCTTGCAGTGGACCCGCCGGGCGCTGGCGGGCTTAGTGCGATGCCGCACGGAGGTGTGCCCTGGTCGGGAGGTGCTGAGTGAGTTTGTGGGAGCAATTTGAATTCTGTTGTGTTTCCTCATACGTTACCAATATTACATCAGTTGCAGATGTAATAGAACTTCATAGAGGAGTGTAGTTCATTCATCGGTTTCCGGACCTAGGGTCCCCTATGAATTGCCGCAAATCCACCTGGTGTCTCCGACTGCTAGATTTTGCATTTGGATCTCGGAGTTAGCTGGGAGCAGTATAAAGTCACATGGAGCTCCCTATTGACTGCAAGCTGAGGTGACACCAAAGTGCATTTATTCTTATCAATGGCACGGAATAAATTAAGCTCATGAAATTTGCTTCAGATCTACCTATTTCAGAGGGTAATATGTAAACAAATGGTGTGGAGTGCTGAAACGTCCTACTTTTCTTCGCAAAACTCCCCAGTGGAGATGAGACCTTCATGGCTGTAGGGGAGGAGATGCACCCTGGCAAATGCCTTGCCCTATCCTGTCCCATCCCGCTCCAAGAGGTGGAGGAGAAACCGTCAGCGCGTGCTCGGCTCTGGCACAGTATTGCCTTGGGAGGTGGGGGTCGATCCGTAAGGACAGCGTTAAGGCTTTTGGTGAAAGCTCTTTACCTTCAGGGCTACGGGGAGGGTCCCGCATGTGGTGTGCTGCTAGTCTACCTGCCGCGGTGCTGGGACCACCGTGCATGCAAGGACCGGCAGGGAGCAGAGAGCCCGTTTCCACCTGCAGGACTCTCTCTGAACGGTCGGAGAGGCCTCAGTGAGCTACACGCACACCGTCTGCTGTTTCCATGTGCTCCGCGATGCTTCGCYGGCTCTGCTCATCGCTGCTGCTGTTGTGCGTTTCCAAAGGGGATGGGAAGGAATTTGACGGTAGATGGATGAGGCCGCGGTAAAGACTTCCTTGCGCGAAACGGCATGGTGAGTCTGTCCCCGCTGCGCACCTCGACTGCGTGCCTCGTTACTGCTTGGGGTTTCTCTCAGCGAGCGGATACGGCAGGCGACGGCTGGTCCCCAGGCGTGGTGCTCGGAGCAGGGGCCGCCCTGGTGTCGAGCAGGAGGCGCGAAGGGCGCAGGGTGGGCTGGAGAGAAGCGCGGGCCGGCGGCATTTCAGCTGCGGAGCACCTCTTTCGGCTGCTGCTGAGCATTTGCACGGGGARGCCGGTGCACCAGGCACTGTTTAAGCAGCTGCCAAGGAGGACTCGCGCTCTACGGACAAGCGAAAAGCAGCTGGGTGCCGGCAGGAGCGGCGCAGGGCCGCGGTGACGCTGCCCCGAGGGCACCACGCAGTTCCTGCGGTGGAGGCGACCCACTCGCTCGCTCGCTTCCCTTGGCGAGGGACCGTCCCCCTTCCCGGGAACGCGCCATCCTTCTCCGCTGCAGCCTGGCTCCTCAGAGCGGCTTTTGGCCTTGGGTGAGCCAGGCCCGCTGCGTCAGCGCTGATGTTGGTTCCTTGACGCGACGGCGCTGTTAGGAGGCAGATACACACAGAACTCGGTTCTAAACCGCCAGTGTCAGCGTATTAACAGCAATATTTGGGGCGATGTTATAGACAAAATAAAGCTTTCCAGACCAAAGCAAAGCTACCGTTTTGGACTAATGCAAGGGAAGGTGTATTAACACCTACCGGTGTGAACTAAGCTCTACGTGGCTTTTTCTGGGAGCAGGCTCCAAGCAGAGAGCGTGATAGCCCAAAGAACCAGGCAGGCAGGCAAGAGGGGGCGAATCGGAGATTTCCTCCGGCACACACGACTGCAGACTGGTGGTGCAGGTGGAAGAGGCTAAAAATTGCCACCACCATAACAGAGGGGATAAGAAAGGGTATAAGGAGAGCGATTTCTGGCATTTCTTCCTCGTGCATGGAGCTGCCAAAACACGGCTAAGAGCTGCCGTGGGATAACAGCAGGCTCGATGAGCAGAGCTTGGCTTTCTGCTGCGTRTTAGGTCCTAGCCCCAAACGCTGTTCCTCATTACCAGGCTCGCAGCAGGTGAAGGTCTGTTTTCCAGCCGCCCTGGAAACTAGCAGTCAGGGTGGATAGCATTTCCGTGAGAAACGCGCGTTGAAGGCAGTGAATCCTCAGCCGTGGGCTTTGGGCGGACTCGGCAAGGGGAAATCGCGGTGAATTCACATCTTGACTCGCTTATGGCAGCTCTCTGGGCCTGACTCTCCTCGCCGGAGCGGTGACGTAAACCCTCGGAGAGAGCGAGCCAAGGAGCCTTTCCGGCCGCCGCCAAGCGGCTCCTCCGAAGGGGATCCGGYGGCCCGCGTGCCACTGCCTTGCTCCGCAGCGGTGCAAACCCAGCCAAATTCCCATTGCCTGACTTTGGTGTTTGGCGCCCAAGGCGACCGGTGTGCTATTAATAAAGAGAAGGAAACAGCAGATTGCAAGTGTCTAGAGAAACCATATTTTGCCAGGCAAAATTGATGGCTTTTTTTTTTTTTTTTTTAAACGAGAAGAGCCATGGGAATGGAATGGGCAATGGAGGAGAGGTAATGCAATAGCTTAATTGACAAATTAACTCAAATTGGGGGAGAGATGACGGCTACTCTCTGGATCGGCAACTGGCTCAAGGAATGCAAACAAAAGACAAGGAGAAGCAGGACTGAGTCGGGGGGAAGCTCCGCGGAGCTGCAGACGCGCGATGGCGTCTCTCCTCCGCGCGTACGGACAGGGAGAGAGCAGCGCCCTGACAGTGTTAGGGGATGGCAAGCGGGGGGTGCCCCATCCCTGGCCAGGGAATATTGGAAAAGGGCTGAGGAAGTCTAGAAATCAGCACAAAAAGCACATTCTCAGGAAAATTCAGGCTAAGGCATTAAAGAAAAACAGCCCTTCATGCGTGCGCTCCGCRGGAGGAAGCCGGGAGAGCGGAAACGCTTGCAGAGACCGGAGCTGTTGGAAGAGGTAGACAGGACGTGAAACGGTAACGCGAGGTTCAGTGCAGGTGCAAARGGGGACCGGGGCAATCCCGAACTACACCCCCTTGGGAGCGAGCCGGCCTGGTGTGCTGGGACCCTGCATCCCCGCCGGGCGGGATTTCACCGAAATGCCAGTAACGCCCATGGACCACCAGATCAAACAGACCTTTTTTCTCTCTCTCTCTCTCTCTCCCCCAAACCCTAGTTATCTATTGGAACCAGATGCATGTTTTCCACAGGAATTTCCAAGAGGGGAAGGCCGGGGTACCTCCTCGCAATCCCAGAGGTGACGGTCTCCCTCTGAATTTTTCTTTCTCAGACATATGGAAATGCGCTCTTTCCCGCGTCACGAGGACGGTTTGCCAGGGCTCCCGCCAGCAGTGCTCAGCGGACACTTGCTGTTCRGCTCGGCTGTGACTGCACGCCGCTTTGGAAACTTTGCCCGCCTTGCAGAGCTGCGTTTAACGGGACAGCGCAGACTGGTACGCCGGATTAATTCGGCGTTCTCCTTTGTGCGCTTAAGCAGCATTTATTATTTTTTTTTAATCGCGTCCAACGTGCGAGTTTGTTTTCCCTTTTTTTTTATAACATTTATTTCATTTAGAGCGGTTTTGAAGCGATAGACACCTTTATAGGTAGCAGCTCCTCACAACCTGTAAGTCCGTTTATCAAAGGCAGGATTTGCTGCTGTTGTTTTTCTATTAGGGAGGAATTACACTAAGCCCGTAGCGGACATTTTGTGTTACCATGGCAGCCCATATTTCCTACAGGGTTGTGACCTCTAATGACTACAGTGGAAAGCTAGGAAAAATGGGGACTCTTTGAAGATTAGTAAATAAATGCATACTTATGCAAACTATCCAAGAGATGGCTAAACTATAGAGAGGGAATGGCATGATTCTTAATGCTGAGTAAAGGGTTATATGTGAATACCTGGGTGTTAAAAAAAAAAAATCACCTTTCATTTCACGGTGCCTTTAAAAGCCTGTTTTGCTTCCATCAAAGTGGTAGACTGAACACGTTTTCTGCGTAGGGCCCGTATTATTTTTCATGTAATGAAACAGAAATACGGAGTTCAGAATTTCAGCGAAGATGTTTCTTACCATCTAAATCATTCTTTTTTTATAGCCTTTTCAAATATTATTGCCATCATGATTGAATTTTCAGTGTTCTTTTAGTTCATCATTGCTAGATAAAATAAGGCAGCAGAATGTACTGAACTTTTAAACAGACATCTCAGTGGGAGCTGTCTTTATTCTTTTAAAATAGCATAGTAAAAAAAAAGTCTGTTTTTAAAAAGAACAGATTGATTTTTACGTAAGGAATTTAGTAAAAAGGAAAATGTACATCTATCAAATACTACACAGTGCTTGTTTTGGACCATTAAAATACCTACAGAGGTATTTTATAGGATTTGTTTGTGAATTCTAAACGATCCCGTATTGTCGTCTGCAGAGATCTCCTAAACTGCATAGAGCTTCAGTAGACACGCTGGTGCTCCGTGCATCTTAAGTTAACGACCCTTTTCATGTAAGCACAGCTGTTGCAATGTAAAAAAATAAATTAGCAAAATGTGCCTCTTCTCCCTGCGTCTTCAGCTCACTTTTCTGTGGATTTCAGCATTTTTCCCCTTCGGTGAGTAACTTTCTGGACTCCTGCAGCCCAGATACACGGCACAAAACTCTCCCATCGATGCTGCCGGCAGAAAGGGAACAGATCAAGGCCTCGCAAAACAAAACCAACAACATCGGCTGGATCCTGAAATGTTTCCTCCCATGTCAGGAATACCGGGCCGTGCGAGACAGCTTTGCCTGCCTTGTGCTGATCCTTCCCTCTGGGAAGTCAGATGTCCGCTGATTCCGGTYGGAACAACCCGGGGTCTTTGCCCTGTTCTTACGGAGGAGTCCTTGGATGCGGAGCTGGCGTATGGATAATGCCCGGCCGCTCCAGCGTGCGGCAGAGCCTCTCTGCCCTGTGCCGAGTCCTGTATCGCTGCCAGCGAGACAAGGCTAAAGCTGGTTTTACACCTTTAGTAAGCGCTGGAAACTTTGCACTAGGAGGTTTGTATTGGAAACCAGCAGGAGACTTTGGGCTAATATGTGTTACCTTTGAAAGCAAAGATTTGCCACCCTTCTGTTATTTTTTCTCTCTCTCTTTTTTTTGTGTGTGTGTATTTAAATAATGAACATTGCTGCAAGCAATGTCGTACTCTCAGCCTTGAGAATATTAGTGAGGACTTTCTCACAGCAGTGATTTAACGCACTGAAAATCCTTTTCACAGAAAGCACTAAGATAAGTCACTATTATTTCAGGCTCAAGCTGCAGCACGAGGTGCTTTGCCAATCCCCGAGGCGGCTTAGCCGAGGGGAATTGCAGAAACCGTGCTGCAAGGTGGAAGGTGTAGGGAATTGCTATGCCTTCCAGTGCGTGGGTAACTGGTGGAGACTGGAGGCAGACGGAGAAAAAGCATTAGTTTTGGTGATGGGTTTGGTTTCTTTGCATATGAGTTTGCCCCTTTTTCACTGCACTGATGATACAGGTAAAACTTACATTTTTTTTCTAGGAATTTGGGACACCAGACATCTTCTGGGCTCGTTTGTAGTGCTGATTACCTGCGTTATTAATTTTGTTGGAACTGAGAAACTTAGTTCAACGTGGGAGGCTTCTGATGTCACTAATCCTGCTTTCCTTATGCAACTTCAAAATGTGCTAGACTATTTTACGTTCTTCTTACTTCTCCTCTTGGTAGCTTTGAGTTTTGTGCTTATTGACAGTGGTTTTTAGACTGGCCCAAAAGTGACTCCTGGGGACGTATCCTCTCCTTGTGGCTCTGTTCCCTTCTCGTGTCAGTAATGAAGCACTCGCTGGAGCAGGGGCAGGCGCTTGCTGTGCCACCTCCCAGGCTCCTGCCCTTGTCATCCCGTGCCAGTCCTGCTTCTGTCGCTCTCTGCATGGGCTTTCAAGCTTTCCATAGAAACCGGGGCTCCTRCAACACGGGGGTCTGCTTGCAAACCAGAGTCACCTGAGGTATAGGGTGTGCACAGATCTGCCTTTTACCTGATCCCCGGCTCTCTGGAAATCCTGCAGTTGTCTTCCTTGGCTCTCACGTGACCTGTTCTACTTTTTAAATATCCAAAAAAGCCCTGAGGGAGGGGGACTGAGTGCGTGGCCTCCATCCGTATGTTGCGGGTTGCCTGCCTCAACGATGAAGCAACTCTATCCCCCCACCCATCCTTGAACACATATTTTCCAGCCCAAACTATTTGACAAATCTGACCCAGACTAGCTAATAGTTTCAGGGTGACCAAAACCGCGTATCTGATGAATTTACGATTCAACTGAAAATTCTTGGTTTACTGGAGTCCAAACATAGAGGGGAAGCTGGTGGTTAAGGCAGCAGGGAGGAAGAGAGGAAAATAAAGCTAGTGAGGAATGCTGGGGAGACTGAAACAGGATCCTGAAACGAACTGCAGAGCTGGAATGGCTCTTTGGGAAGGGAACCACCAGTTCAGGGGTCTCCCCTGTGGAGGACCCGACCTTCAGTTTGCACACGCTGGTCAAGGGCCCTGAGGGTCCTGGCTAAGGGAGGCTTCCCACCGCCCCTTCCAGGAGTCTTGTGAAACTATTCTGAGCTTCCTTTGGTTTGTTTTTTACTTTTTTGTTGTTCGGGGGATTTTTCACTAGTTCTTGAAAGCAAAATTTTTTCATCCCTGCTCATTTGAGGTCAGAGGGAACGCTCTGTGTTGAAGGTTATGGATAGCAAACATTTTTGAGAAGGAAAATGGAACAATTTTACATCTGGTTTCATGGAGCAGCACTGACATGTTACTGGTTGTGTAGCTTAGCAGCTGAACAGACCGACCCGTGATTTCCCAGTCCCGCTCCCGGCACAGTCTTGCTTAGCGATGCTGCTGTCCCTTGCTCACGGGCTCTTTGCAGCTCCCCACCTTGTGCAAAGCTCCCTGGTTTTCTTGCTGAGCTGACACAGTTCAGAAATGTGGTGGGACTGGCAGGAGAGCAAAGCAAGGACCTTCAGGAAACGCAGTGACTTCTGCACAGGTTGCTCCCAGCCGCTGCTGGGATGAGAGCGTGCAGATGGAAGGTAAAATGGCCAATACTCGGCACAGCCCCATGAACATCTACTGCTCTGGTTAGCTGAGTGGTGCCAAAAGACACCAAAGTCGCACCTTTTGCATTTGGATGGGAGAGCCTTTGGGAGCCTTGATTTCCCGCTCTCCTGGCAATGAGCTGGGCTGCTGCACGGCCCTCCAGGAGAGCGTCTTGGGTGTAGCCCACCTTTAAACCAAACCAAACCGAAAAGCTCTGTATGCAAACAGAGTCGCATCGCTCGTGCTGGATTTCTCGTATCGTAATTAGTTGTCATGGAGTCAATTCCAAACAGGATCAGAAGTTCGAGTGAGGAATATACATGTTGTTTTTTTGCAAGCCTTAATTATAAAGGAAAATGGGGAAGAATGATACCTACAACTGAGGCTATCCTCAGGCAGAATATTGCCCATGGCTTTTCCATGAGACGGTCCGTGGCAGCAGAGACAGGCTCTTCGCTGCTGCTGGCGCTTACAGTCACACTCTGAGCAGTTACGAAAGTGAGCAAATGAACCACATTCCTCAGCCCAAATTAAAAGGGATTTTTTTTTTTTAAGACTGAATGTAAATGCAGTATCCTTTATTGCACAGAGTACAGAGGAGACCACAGTGCAGCTGCGACARCAGTTTCTGCTTTCCAAAGGACTGCAGTGAATAAGGAGAGCAAGTCTCTGAACACCGGTGGGAGTTAGGCGCTTCATTGCCATTTGAGTCTTTGAAAATCTCTCTGTGATTTAGCCAAGTAAACTCCTGTGCCAATTATCTCACAGAAGTTTAGAAAGCCTGTCTGAGTCTCGATGCTATACATGGAAAACTCAACATATCCAGGGACTTACGCTGCTGTGAGGACAAGTCTATAAATCTCTTTAAAACAAACAAAGGAGGTGATGGACTAAGAATGAGCTTGGAAGCTATATATATATATATATATATATATTTATATGTATGTATACATTTGTGTATATACATATATGTACACACACAAGTTGTACCTAATTTGCACCCCAATTATCTTAGCCTAGACCTCATAGGAGATCAGGGAGCAGGTCTGGCTGGTAAATCCCAGCTCGTGTCCTTCATGCTGCCGTCCCTCCTTTGTTTTGTGTATAGCGTTTTGTTAGGGAAGCTTTCATTCAGAGGAGGACCATGGCTTTTTAACTGGAGATGGCTTGTATCTGGACAGCTGAATATGCCAGAGGGGTCCGTCTCTGCAGAGGAAGGGGAGATAGCCCTAGGTGAAGTCACACCTCTCCTGCTTGTGTTTGCCAGACCCGGTGCGATTGCTGCGCTGTTGCCAGCAGGCTGCCAAGCATTGCTGTGCCCTCCCGTGCTGCCAGGGCTCATGCCTTCGGGTGCCCCCGTGGTCCCCTCTTTGGTAAAGCTGAGACAATTTGCATGGCTTTTGAAAGAAACGTTTCAAAACCCGGGATGAGAACGCAGTCGTTCCGAGGGAAACGTCCCCAGCGTTTTGATCTAGCTGGTTGCATGGACGTGAGCGCCGGGCCCCTTTCGTAGCTAGGCTCGCTTTCAAGATGCACCTCGTGCCTGTTGTTGGTGTTGGGTTGTGACTCCTTTGCTTTACGACTCTGAAACGTACTGCTTTGTCAGGTGTCCCCAGCTGAAAATCAAATATATATGCCCAGTGCGCTTTTATCTTGTTAACTAAACACAAATAACCTGTTCTGCCTCTTCACTTTGAAAGCTTTCAACCCTTTCTCTTTCATCTCTGCCTGCATTGTTCTTTATCAACCTGCCAGTTGAGTATTAAATGGTTTCTCTTTTTCCTTTATCTTCTGCCCGTAATTTTCAGTGATTTTTCACTGGGCATCACTTCCCAAAGTGCCTCTGTGAATTTGGAGCCAGGCAGTGTTGGATGTTGATATGATTTAGACTTCTGAAGTAACGTGGATACTTCCACAGGGTGTTTCACCTTCCTACTCTGGGACTGTTAATTTGATCCTCTGACTTGAGATTTGCCTCCAAGCCTGCTGGAAAGGAGTTTCAGAGAAGTGTCGTCAAGCTGTAGGGACATGTTTGCTGCCAGGACCAGCCCGTTTTTCGGCATATTGTACTTCCTGCTCSTTTGGCACCAAAACCTCATTGCATGTCTGTGCTGACTGATCAATGAGGGCAATCTCTGTGAGATTTCAGATGCTTTAGCACTGTTTATTAGCTGCCACGTAAAGTGTCTTTGCCTGTCAATGCCCATGGTGTGACTCTGTGTCCCGATTTACAAACAGTTCTTTGCTTATTTACCCACAATATGACAAAATCGAGCTTTCTACCTGAAATACTTATGAATCTTGCATAACATTTTTCTTGCTGGACTTTGGATATTTTGGTGTTCATGTTTGCCTTTGTACATCTGTATCACTGGTGTCCATGACTTTTTCTGTTGTGTTGGGCCCATTCATTTCAGCAGTCATTTCTTCCCATTCATTCTCAGTGAATAGCTAAGCTATGGTTGCTGCTTTGCTGGTAAAACTATGATTTTTAATGACTACAAAAGACATTGCCACATTAGGGCTTGAGTTTGAGCTGGATTAGAGGCCATAGTCAGAAAAGAATGCTGTTTGTGGAAGATCCGGCTTTTCAGCCATCTCCTAGTGCAGAAGTTATTAGCGCAAGTACTGCATAGCTGCATGTCAAATGTGGACAGAAATATTTGTAACAACGATGCTAGCTGGAATGATGTTATGGAATTCCTGCTATGCAGAGACACTAAAATATGGTTTAAATTAAAACTGAGGCTGAGCGTGTTATTTACTTGATGAGGTTTGCTCCACTCCTTCTCTTGGGATACCTAAAAGCAGGCTGCAATTTCTTCTTCTTCTTTTTTTTTTAATTCCTCTGAGATGGCTGGTGTCCTCTAAATCTGAATGACACTCAATATTTGAAATTCACCTTTGTTTAGTTGTGATTGTGCATGTCAAAAACATGGTCATGTTGCTTCTGTTCCTTGGCTGGCCATGTGTATTTCTTATAAACGGGAAAAGGACACAGGGAAATGACCGGGGAATTCAGCCTCCCAAGGAGATGCAGTTCAGAGAGGAGAGCAGGGTGCTTAGCAAACATTGCTTTTCCCCCCTCGCTGGGCCAGCACAGCCTTCCTAGAGGCGTCATGAATCCTGGAGAGGATTGACAGGTTTTGAGTTCTTAACCTGAATGTGGGATCTGGATTTAATTTTCTCTCCTCACAAATGCATGCGGTAATTGGGCGTTTGTAAGTGCCCGTGGTAGTAAAAAGTATTGTTGCATCTCTGCCTTGCTTGTTTAGTAGGATTTTTTAAGGCTGTGACTGGACTTTCTAACTTTCCAGTCTGGTATGTTGCACAGCATAAAAGTAGACTTCACCCAGGAGACTTAAACAACTTCTGCTCCAAGAAGAGCCACTGTCTTTAAAGGGTCCTTAGGGAAAAGAGCCAACCTTATAAAGGCTGTTGCATGTCTCCTCAAGAAGATGACTCACTGCTCATTTCCCTTCCCTTAAAGACGAGCAACTTTTTTCCAGTTTACAATTGTCTTAACCTTGGTGTCTGAGCTCGCTTTGTGCAGGACGTCCCAGGCAGAGATAGGTGGGCATGAGGTGTGGACCACAGGCACAAGGACGCAAAGGCAGCTCTGTGTTTTACTGTGCGCTGATTTTGTGCAGTAAGTTTAACTCTTCCTGGGTGTTAGATCCAAGGATCTTGCTGGATTCATTCTAATGCACTGTATTTGCAGGAGATCTCTCTGGGATTTCCTAACATCTATTCCTCTCAAATTCTGTCATCACAAAAATTTGAGGTGGAGAAGTAGGTCACGTCCACAAACTTGGATGTCTTGTAGCTCTAACTTTGCCTAATAGAGAAGTGACTCTTTGCTCTGACTCTTGCAAAGGTTGTCAAGTATGGGCACACTGCTGGTATGAAAGGATTTTATAGACAAGGGTGCACCAGCCCTAAGTTATATTTTACCTTTTTCTCAGAAAATTGTGCCAGTTCCTGCCTGTGTGAAGTCATTGTGCAACAGTGTTTGAGAACTTACTGTGCTGAATTTCTCCCTGGCATGCTATTAGRCTTTGTTTTGCACAGCACTGCATGTCCTTCTTTCATTTTCTGGGCTCAGACTGACCAAGGAAAAATATATGGCTTTCCTCTGCGTGTTGTTAAGGAAAAAAAATTAACAGGTTTGACTTGAAAGCACTGGACTATTCAAAAACAAAGTGGGAGATTTTGATCTTGCCAAATCACATGGCTTGTAAACAGAAATTATCAGTCTTTCCTGTAGTTATAGGATAGAGAGAAGTCAATCCAAGMTGTAAATAAATTATGATCGACCTGGGGTACAAACAGGACATGATACATAAGGACTCACTATTCTTGGCCAACCCTGACTCTTCTCAGAGATTCCAAAACAAACCCGTTGAAAAGCCTGACTGGAGGTTTCAACACGAACCCTGCAAATTATGGGGCTCTCCAGGGTATTAATTTCAGAGACCTGGAAAAGGTCACATAAGAGAATCCGAAATACATGGCCACTGTATTTCTGAGCAAGGGGAAGGAAGAGATTTGAGGCTGCAGAGCTGAGAGGCTCAGGGAAAATCACCCTGAAAGGACAAGATGACCTCAGAGTTCATGCAAGGGAAAGGTTTGTCTTGAGGAGGGAGAATTTTTCCTAAAAATCAGGCTGCGACAGAGATTTCTCTTTGAAAGAAAAAGTTGAAAAACTCCAAAGTAATGGTTGTATGGTTAGATGCACGTCTGTGAAAGCCTCCTCACCAGGTGGAGGCCACAGTTAGTTTGGATTTGGAAGTGCAGCTAGGATGTTTGGCATGTTACCCCCAGCGGCTAATTCTGTTGGGGTTGCACTGTCGATAGGTTAGAAAATCCAGCGGATGGKATATGGTCTCAGCTGCTCGCTGGGCCAAGCTCTGACTGCGGTGGCACAGTTGAGGGGTGCCCCAAAGCCCTGCCCTCAACAAGGAAGCAAAACCCGAATCCCCCGTTGTTCCCTTCCTGAGTGTGTTGCATTGTACCAGGGCAACTGCTCCACTTGGGAATGCTTCCAAAACATTGGAAACCCAAGATACACRGGGGTCCCGTCAGGCTTCCCGTTTGGCTTGTTTTTATGAAGGGACTGAGCTGTGCTGCTGGCAGCGGTCAGGTGTTTTGCATGGAAGGGGCTGTCTCCCCAGTGCTTTGCTCTGTCCATCTGTCTGCCCTCTGCAGCTCTTCATCAGCAGGTAGACTGGAAACTTGGAATTTATTTTTTAAACCAGCTGGGCTGTGGTATATACATTTCTTCTATCTTTTAATGATGTTTCTAAGCCTGTGATTGCCAATTATCAGTTAATAAAGAAGCTTTCAGAATTAGGTCAGAATAGTGTTTCTTTTTTATTTCATTCTTTTCTTCTCACGCACCAGCATGCACAGCAGGTATCTCTACTGGCTGCGTTGTTTGTAGTGGAGGTGACAAACCCACACCTTTAAGAACAGGGAAGCGTTTATCATGGAGGGCAAATCTGTACCAAGGGACAAAGCCTGATTTCAAATAACTTACTCTGGAATGAATTCAGAATTATCATCAGGGAGACCATAGATAAATAAAAATCTTTCCCTGCTAAACTAATCTTGTTTCCAGACTTGATAATTTTGAAAGGATATACATGTGTAATTCTACCTGGAAGCCAAAGAAGAAGTTAGTGTGTGTGGATCATCAAACCTAAAGCTGCAGAAAAAGCAATTGATGAGATCAAGAAAAATGAATACCAAAGAAACATAAAGGTTATGCCCAGGGGTCCTGTTCTAGGTCAGAATATTTCATTCGGGTGCAGGGCAGTTTCTCTTCTCCCATCTGCCTACACCTCCCAATTGCATATTCTGCACTCAGTCCCCAAGCAGAGCTCTTCCTGCTCCTGCTTGAGCAAAAAGGGCAGAATATTCAGCAGAGATCTGCAGCACAGACAGGAGAGGAACATTTTGCCCTGAATATGAAAGAAAACAGGCCAGATTTAGAAGAAAACAACAACTTTGTATCAGTGAGTTCCAGGATGCAAAATGGCTGTGSGGAACAGGAAGACTTGGATATTTGCAGTGGATGAACTTTTCTGGAGCACATGATTTCTTTTCCATAACACTGTTTCCAGTGGCTGGGATTTTCAAAGGGGCTGTAACAGTGCTACCTTATCCAGTTCTCCTTGACTTCTGTATGAAAGGAAAGGCTTCCATTCCTGGGCTGGTGGAAGCTCATTTACTGTATCGACTGAGCACCTAGCAGTCCTGGGCCGCCCTGACAACCCCGGATAATAACCATCCTGATTAGATGTTCTTCATGTTCTCCCAAGAGCTTGTCAACCAGAGTTTTGAAGATTACTCACAGACAGGGCTATAGCAACACAGAGCTCACCCAACAATCCTGTCCTACAGTGGGCTCCAGAGCAGAAGAACTCAATCTGACACATCTTCATTTCTTTTTTAACCTGTGGTCTGGCAGAGGCTGAGCTTTGTGTAGGAGATGCTTAGACTGCAGGGATCATTGCTGTCGGGAGTTTCTCCCAGCCCCAGCAAGAAGCCTCCATTCTCACCAGGGTCCCAGTTCTGTCCCCAGCACAGTGAAGAGAAAGAGATCTGGGTGGGTCACCTGGGATTACTTGCAAGGAGAAATCTTTGAAACTTTCTTCTGGACAGTACATTCTCTGTCTCCTATTTCTAGCAGATCTGAATGTGTCTTGCAGGGATCAAGAGAGGGAGCATCAAAGGGTCTTGAATCTATTTTTGCCTTTGTATGCTACAGCAGAAGAAGCAGTGGTGTGTTGTAGGGATGACCAACATGTCTTGAACTGCTGGAGAGTTAGCCATCTAGTTTGCTGTCTCAATTTGAAAGGGGCTCTCCAGGGAACCATGAGGGAAAAACCTCTCTCTGATTTCACAGGAAAGCCATAGGGCAGCCTCGTCCCATCTACCAAACTATTTTCTATTGAAACAGAGGAGCTTTGGAGTGAAAGAAGCAGCAAGACATTAAGGCCATGGAAAACAGAATGGAAATCATGTGGCCTCTGAGCTGGTGGCATCGGATGTGTGTGTGGGGGGGTGGGCTCAGGGCTGAGAAGTGGTGGTCTCCAGTGGAAGGTTAATAACGCCAGACCTGGTCATTTGTCCACCACTTGCAGAAGTCATGAGAACTCCATGGATGTAATACTTCCTCCAAATTTCTTTATGCCTTGGCCAGGACAGCCTGGGGTCTGAACCTCCCTTCACTGGATATTTATGAGCTGCTCCCTGCTCTCCCAGGTAGTCTGGCTGAGTTCAAAGAAACTGCTGCAGTTGCCCGTGTAAGGATTATTCTCAGGAGCAAATCTCCACAGGATCAGGCCCTAGGTGTGTATAATAATATATTTACACTTTGATTTATTTCTTTTTTAAATGCCTGCAGTTTAAGCTTGTAGGTGCATTTACACAACAAATCCTGCTTGCTAATGTTTTCTTGACAGAAGCTACCATGAGAAGAAAAAAAGGCACTTATTAAATGTACGGTTGGCACAATAAAAAATGATCACCTGGAAGGCAACATCTTCAACCAGAGCTGTCCTTAGAGCTTTGCCTACGTCCTAGCATGAGACAAAAGCCCCAGTGGGCAGATGGGCTCTAGCTGTGCCTATGAAAGGGAAAAAAGCCTGGTTCTGATGGATCAAAAGGGACTTGAATCTTTGAGCAGCAGACAGCCTCTGAAACCAGCCTCACTAGTCCTCGGTACTGGCACTGCATTTCATATCGCTCTATGCAACTTATTCCGCCCCCTCCCCTTGCCGTCCAGCCGGAGACAAAGCTCCATGCAGCAGGGCTGCCGACAGCTTGGCTGTCACTCTGCAGAGGGACGTGCTCTGCTCCTGCACCTCAAGGACCTGCTGCGCCAGACGCCCACCACCCAACTCCAGGACCGGCCGTTAATCCTGTAACCTGGTTCTGGGAGGCTGCTTTTCCCTGCTTTCTGTGCAAGGCACAAGGATTTTGTAGGGGTTGGCCTGGGCCTTGGGTGAGGCGCAAAAGGGTGAGCTTATGGGCAGACATGGACCTGCCTCCCCCTCCTGCCCGGGCAGCCCCTGCTCTACAAGAGCCGCGCTCAGCTCTGGCTGCGAGGGCAGGATGGCACCGCTCTGCCGCGCAGAGGTGAGGCAGCAGGAAGGGTCTGTAAGGCACCTCTGCAAGGGAGGATGAGGTCTGGCAGGGTGCCCAGGACCCCAGGGCCCTGTGGGTCACCCTCCTGACAGTCTCATGCCTCGCCATGAACCTCAACCCTGATAGGCAGTGGGGGCAAACCCCAGGGGCCCTGCAGGCTCCAGCATCCTCCCATTAGGGTCCTGCCTTGGGGGATGGGGTGGAGCAGGCTGGATGTGGTCCAGCTTCGCCCGCATCCTTTCATGGCTGACTGCAGATTTCCTGGCAGCACGCGCAGCTCTGCCAGGAGCCCCGGCACCAGCGCTTTCCTGCTGCTGTTCCCCCTGTCTGCTGGAAGGCACCCGCCCCCGTTGCTGAAGGCCCTTTCTGCCCAGTGCCACTTCTGCACTGAGCACCCTAATGGCAGCGATCCCCTGTCCTGCAGCATGCGGAGGAAGATGCGCTTTCCCAGCAGGATCTGCCGGAGCAGGCTGGGCAGACGGATGCGCGGTGCAGCCTGCCTCGTGCCCCTGAGCTCAGCGCTGCTGCAGCAGCCTCAGCTGGGGGTTCGCCTCCGTTGCAGGCTGGGCATCCCTTCTTCGGCAGCGCCAGCCCTGGCGGTGCTGCAGGGACCGGGCACAGCTCCCTCTCCCCAGGTGCCGGCCCCACTCAGATGCCATGTCCCGTGGGTTACTGTCACGGTGGCCCGGTTGCGTCCAGGGTTTCACTCCCTCCCTCCTCTTTTCTCTTTGGGGTATGCAGCTTTGGCAACTGGATCCAGCGGGAAAGGGGGGAGGAGTGTGTCCGATGGGGTGCGGGTGCTTTTGTTGCAGGCTCAGCTCGGCTCGGCTCGGCCCGGCTCGGCTCAGCGCCCTGCTGGGGGCAGCTGCAGGTGATGCCCAGCACGGCGCGGAGCGGCCGGCAGTGTGGGAGACGGCGCCTAACGTGGTGCCGTTGTTAATGCAATTAAGCGAACTGCCCGAGCACTGCTAATGGGGCCTCATGCCGGGTGCTGGGAGCACCCGCAGTCCCAGCTGGGGCCCGGCGTGTGCCCGGCGCTGCCACTGGGCTGGGGCTGCGGGGTGCTCTCAGGTCTGTACGGATGCCCCGGACCTGCTGGAGTTGCACCTCCCAGTTTTCCAGGGTACCGAGTTATTTCTGGTCAAAGGTGAGAGAAAGAGAGATGTGGGAGGTGTTTTCAAAGGGTCATTGGGATCTAATTTAGGAATGTAACTGCTGGCAAAACGAATCACGGAAGCACTGCACTTCRGCTATACAGGGAGCCTAGCACCCAAACTCCGTACCTAGGGCATAGCGGAGGGGATGCTCCTGCATGCATCCRCAGATGTGTACAGATCTGGGCCCACATACAAAGTGCCGTTCATGATCGTCTTCCAAAATTTACTTGAAATGAAGCTGGGACTGCACGGCCCTCTCCACACTTCCTCGGACTTGAAGGGTGAGTCCCAGGACAGTGCAGGTTTCAGCACAGTTGGGGTTGTGCGTTGTCCCGTTGCTTGCTGTAACATCTTGAGGCTCGTGCCTGGGATTTTGCAAGGACCAAGGTGACAGTGGTAAGCAACGGTGTTATAAGTTCATAGGGAATTTTTTTACTTCAGAGGGAAATTTCAGAAATAATACAAAGCAGATCCCAAGTCAGCTTCCAGAAACTCCTGATTGCACTGACACCCCAGCAGCACCTGGGCAGGGGACCGATGGCGTAGTGTTCATTGAGATAGCAAACTGCAGCCAGTCACGCCGTGGCAGTCACAGCCTTGGGCTCGGGAGAGGAGGCAAAGCACTTGCACCATTTGCATTTCTGCATACTTCCCTTCTGATGATCCAGTAAAATGCGGCACATTTTTAATTTTTAAAGTTGCATTATGTTCAATGAGAAAAGAACATTTCTTAAAAGGGAAAAACYCTGTTGTCTGCAGCTGTTTGTATGTTGGGATGTGTCATGTCAGCTGAGATCAAATAGGGGGTTGTGATGTGACTGATGTGACCAATGTAACCGCATGCTTTAGGTGGGAGCTAGGAGGGGGCAAAAGAGCATTTTCAAACCTTAAGGAAGTAAAAATCATTTTTGAAGGGACCTAAAATAAAGCTGGCATGTATTTGTCTGTCTGTTTTTAATATACTTCCCAATATGAGCTTCTGGTTTGCAATTTTAGCTTGCTTTTCTTCTGCTCAGCACATTTTATGGAGTATTAGAAAAGCAGTCAGAAAACTCTCTGTTTCATCGGTAGTTATCCTTTTTTTCTGTGAATTTGTTTGGTGAGAATTTATTCTCTGCTTTTCATTTTCCAAAATCAAACATCTTTGGTTATTTTGGCAACTGATCATTTTCCAGACAATTTATCTGCAAAATCTGTGGAATGCTTAAACAAAACTGGGTGCTTTTTGGATTAAAAAATGATATTTGAAATTTCCTAAATACTTTTCTAATGATAACATGTTTTCTATTAAAAAAAAATTCAAAAAACCTAATTTCCACTAGTGTTTTGGGTTTTTTTTTAATTATTCCCCCTCTCTTCAGAGTAYATGTATGCAGCTGTTTCCTAGTGTGTCAAGTATGTGTGAACTGTTTTGGACGTCGTTGGCTTATTTAATGTACGCGACAAAAAGGTCAAGCATTTTTCAGAGCTGATACCCACGTCAGTATGCTGGCATCTAACCCAGCAGCCTTGCTGTTTGGATGCACACATATTTTCTCGTCCTGTTTTGTCTTCTGTTACTACTCAGCTCCCACCCCTGATGGGAGGCAGCGTGGGTGGCACCTCGACAGTCAGGTTCTTTATTTGGACGTGCAACGCCAGGCACCAAAACTTCAGCCGTGAACGCTTGGCCGCGAACCACGTTATGCAGTCAGCAGGAATTTTAAATTGTTAGGATGAGTATTTATTATTTGTGTTATGACATTTTCTAGAAATTCAGCTGAGCGCTGGGCCTGCTTGTTCCAGGCATGGCTCGCACCCAGAGAGAGAGACCTGGGCTTTGCCCTGCAGGGCTTGCTGTGCCGTTTGGCCAGACGAGGAGCAGGAGAGGACAGGAGTCACTGTGCAGAGAGGGCTGGAGGCTGTGGTCAGTGTGGTGGCYGGTTCCCCTTCCCCACTGGTGTCGCCCGTCTCGCCTGGCTCCTGGTTTCCATCCAAGAGCAGGTGGTGATGTATTATCATCCCGGGGTGATCCCGATGGGTGGGAGTAGTTTAAGAGGTCGGCGGGGGTTAGCCACAGCTTCTGCCTCCTGGGCAGAGATCCCGTAGGGTACCCCCAGGTTTGGGCTGCAGGGAGAGAGCAGTCCTGCTCAGTGTTCCTGTGTGATAAGCTCCATCCCAACTGGTTGCTTCCACAGGAGTTATTTGCAACCAAGGAGGAGAAATATGAGGCAGTCAGATTACGATCTAAGGTTTAGCTGTTGCATCTAGAGCAASTACAGCAATTTAGTTTTGCAGATGTTATGGGAGAAGAGCCTGTTGGCTTCATTTGGAGMTATGTTTCTGTAAGAAATCCTGGGCTTTTGTTGGTAAGATTCTGCTTATCACTTCTCTACCCCCTGCTTAGACATCACCCTCCGTTCTGTGTCTGCAGAGCTTTCATAGCTCCAGACTTCTTGCTTTTGTTCCTTCTTTGGCTAGTACTGGTGCTGTCTGCAGAATTTCAGAGTTTGAGAGCGTGAGAGTCTTGAGCCAGATTTACACCCTTCTGCCAGTCTCTGGAGAAAAAGTGTTGTCTACCAGCCACTTGCACATTAATGCTAAATAATACAAACCCTCAAAGAGTAACTCCTGATGTTTCTTCTTCTGACCTCCCTTCCAGTTGCAAGCTTTGCTTCTGAGGTGCTGATGGCCCTAAATCCTAGTAGAAGCAGCTGCATTTCTGYTGGACTGGTGACCCTCCTGAGAGCCACCTTGGCTTGAATTCCAGATATGACCCCTAATTTTGGAAGAATTGCCCTAAAACTCGAGGTTATTTCTAATAGCCAGGTAGCTGTGGACCAGCTAGAATGAAAGTCCTCTTCTGGAAGTATCCCACATTGGTGCCCTTATGTGCAGTACTGTTGTAAGAACGCTTGTGGCCATCATGAACAAGTAGCAGGAGSAGTGGCAGGACACAGAGGCGATCCCATGCAGAGTCACTGAGAGTCTTAACCAGCAGGTGTTTGGGGCAGAGCATAGCCCCAAAGTGCTCCTGTATGCCGTCACCCCTCTGCCTGCTGCACTGCTGCACCGGCACTTTCGGTAAGCGTAAGCAAACCTGTAGCCTTGAAAAATATCTACCCTTAAAATGGATCTCAGCTTAGAGGGCGTCTCTCTGAACATTCCTAAAAAGTTAGCTTGTGTTTTCTGGGATGATTAAGGCTGATTTACCCCCTGTTCCCAGGGCCTTTGTGTCTTTCAAAGTGATGCTCTTTCAGCCACCTCCAGAAATGCAGCTTTGGTTTTTAAAAGCAGAGTTCTCGGGAGGTTGTTTTGGTTTCCCAAATGTGCTGGGCTTTCTCTCTGCCTCCGCTTTGTCTCCGCAGTCCGCCCCGAAGCCCAGCTCAGCCATGTGGCTGTGGATTCATGCCTTGGTTGGAGTTCTCTCATTTAATTTTCATGCATCATTTATAGCTTGCTGTGGTGATTTCATAAAGTGAATGTATGTAGTTAACACAGGGGGCCGTCTGGGAACCGGTAATGCAGCTGTGACAGAATGGTTGCTCCCTGCCTTTGTCATTATTTTCTGTACTTCGAGTGTGTTTGTGAGAAACTGCTGCTGGAGCAAACATTCGGACTTTTTTCCCTTGCAACTTATCTTGATTGCTTTGCTTAGACCAAAAATGAATTGTCACCTTCCTTCCCCTGGAAATCTGGAAATTTTCCCGCACATGACGTCTGTCCTTCAAACTGACATCTGAACGGTGATGAAACCAAGCAGGGAGGCACGGAGGTGACTAATTTAAGAGGAGTGCTGGGCTCTACTCCTGTGAAACAATGGCAGCTCGTGAAGCCAAACCGAAAAAAAGCATCCAACTGCCAGCAGGTGTTTAGGCAGGAAATCTGCCTTCTGGGGCCGGGCAGCTGGGCATGCAGCTCTTCTGCTGTCCTCTCCTTGGGACATGCTGTGTAGCCTTTGGTGGGCAGAAGCAGGCTTGAGGAGGAGCTGGAAGAGAGATTCGGAGGCACAGTTGAGAGCAGGCATCCTCCCTTCCCTGCCCTTTCCCTTTTCTTGGGTCAGCCCATTCATTTTATTAWTTTTTTAATTGATTTAATTTATTAATTTAGGCAGTGTGAGAGTGTGGTGTTTGCACTTCTGCTCCGGTTGCTTGCATTAAGTTGTTCGTTGGGCTGCTCTGTATTGTGTTAGAGTAGAAGCATCTAACGAGGGAGGGGAGAGAGCCTGTCTGTATTGATTTCCACTTGGTTTGATAGGCAGCAGTTGGAAATGGCAGTGGAGCCACGGCCGGTTTGAAATGTTGCATGTTCACACGCTTGTGCTGCCGCTGCAGAGGCGATGGAGCAGCTGATGGTCTCTGTGCAGACCCACTGACTGCGCGTGCACAGATGGCCTCGAGCAGGGGTGGCCAATGGACCACCATGGACCTGAAACCGAGGGCCAGAGCCTTAATAGTTGAGCAACCAAGTCTGACCTGTTGTTTTTACTGGGTCAAATCTGTGCATGTCCCCCCAGCCCCCGGCTGGGGTCTGTGAAGGTTGGGTACCTCTTTTGAGGAGGATCTTCTCTTCTTGCTGAGCACAGAGCTACAGGGGACACATGTGCAAGGTGTATTGTAGAGGAGGATGGAGAAGGAGGACCATGGCCTGCTGTGTGGCAGCTTGCTGTCTGTCTGAGGCACAGATGTCAGTAACCCATAGTCTGAAATTCCTCCTCCTCCTCCTCCTCCCCACTGTGCTCTTCCCTGGCTGCTGAACAGTAGTTTGCTGCACAAAGAGCAAAACATGGAGTCGACTGTCTCAGAGTATTTTATTGGGTAGACTGAGCCTAGAGAAGCGAAGGTTTTCCTGGAAATTAGTAAATTGGGGGGGGGGAAGGAAAAAAAGGAGGGAGATGTTTCTGTTTCCTAGCTGAGACACCCATGGTGACTCTGGGCTTGGAGAGGACAGGCTCTGTCCCTGTGCTTGGGGACAGAAGCTGAAACTGATTTTAGAATATGGTTTACATGCAGGACATGCTGTTTGACTGAAAGGTGTAAAGCCAGGCGTGCAGTAATGGTTTTAAGGCAATGCAGGGACCTTGCTTCTGAAATGAAGCTTGGGAATTGGAATCTTTTGAGAAGGCAAGAGGTTAGCAAATATATCCGATCTCTTGGTTGGATGACATGCAATAAAGCAGGATACAGAATATAAAGCAGTGCTAAGAAGATGTGTTATAACCTTGTCTGCTGTTAGCAGCTTACATAGCCTGCCAAGGTAAAACTAACCTGTATTACGGGGGCCAAATGGTATTTTACTAATTCTRTGTATAAATCCCTAATACAATTAGAAGAGCCAACTTCTATGGTGAATTAGAGCCTCTCTGCTGCTTTATCTAGAGGAATTTCTGGATTGATCAAGACTGCAGATATCAGAAAGGAAAAAACCCTCTATGGAAGGAAAAGGGAAGGCTCCTTCAGCCTCTCGGGTGGAGCAGCCTCTTTGCTGGGCCCTGACTCGCGCAGCCCTTGGGGGCTCTCCGCAGCTAACCTTTGGAGTCCTGCCGAAACCATCCTGCAGCCTATTGCGCGGGCGAGCCGGAGGGAGACGCTGGCAGGCGCCATAGGGGGAATCTGCCGCAGGAAGCTTGAACTCCAGACCTGGATGGGTTGTTTGAGAGGCAGGCTAAGGCTAGACCCGGTTCACAGCAACTGATTTGCTTCAAGGTTCTCTTAAAGCAACTAAGAAACGGTGAAAATTTGCCAATTTGGACCATAAATTCCATTTTTTGGAATGTCTCGGACCACTACTAACTCTCTAAAACACCAGAACCCTGCTGCTTTGCAAACTCCAGAAGACTTCAGCAAAAAAATAACTGTGAAAATGTGGGTGTTAGCAATTCTGTTGTGTGGGAAACACATGAAGCCACAATGCTGTCTCCTGTACTGAGCACCACAGCTGACTTAGGGAGTCCTGGGCTCTGGGGCCTGTGCTCAGTTCCCTGGGGTCCTTGGTGGGACATGTCTTCTGGATCTTAGCAGTCTCCGTATGTTAGGATCAGCCCCCTGAATGTAGACTCTCACTTAGCCTTACGCATCTTTTTTATTATCTGCCTTGGGCTGACCACGTTTAGCCATGGTATTATCCTTCCTGGTGGGAAGAGGGGAAATGTATTTGTTCCTCTTCCAGTAACTCTGAAAAATGGCTGGAAGGATTTTGCTCCAGCTTGCAGACATCCCCCCCGCCCAACAACCTGAAGTAATTGTATCAGTTCACCTACTACCGCTTAGTCTTTATTTCCCTAATTTCTCAGCTGTCTGGGGAATTTCTTGGAGTTTTGAAGGCTTTTGAAAACAATTCCTATTCTTGTCTGCATAATTTTTCAGGTTTTTTGTGTGCAGCCGTGTAGACCCATGTCCACATGTGGCCCCAGGAAGGAGGGTGGTAGCCCAGGGTGGATGGGAAGCTGCTGCCAAAATGCTCCTGCAAGCAGCGCGGCTCACTGGGGACCGTCAGTGCTTCTGCATCCCCCCGCTGGAGCAGTGGGCTGTTGGCTGGTGTGTGCCACACATGGCACTGCGTTGGGAAATGCTGCTGCTGCCAGATGCTGGGCAGAGGCACCCACTTGCGTTTCAGGATCTGCTATACGGCTTTAGAAATGGCCCCAATCCTGCAGCCACCTTATTATAGGGCTGACTGAACCTCAGCCTGCTCTTACTGATGGCTAAACTTCATGTATACTCCAGTGGCTACTGGAAAAGCCTCCAGGAACATAGAAAGTTCCCTTTTTATTCCAGTGTACCCCCCAAGAGATACCATTTTATTTGCAGATGAGAATGGGGATGTCCACCTTTTATTAATAAACCCTGTTAAGCACTACGGCAGGATATGGTTGTGCTTAATGATGTCAGTATTGAGAGACAGCCTTGAAAAGGGCTTGGACATGCTCTCATTTTCTGTAGCGCTATTGCATGTCATTTCTTCCTGTCTCGGTTTCTTCCTTTCGTAAAGCTGTCTGGGGAGTGTGTCCTACCGTGCTTTGTGCTCCTTGTGGAAGAATATCATTGCTCTTATTTTCCTTGCTGTAAAGCACCAGCAAGGCATTCAGTGTAACAGCCTGCCCTTTTATCTGGGTTGGAGGGGACATGGCTTTTGTCCGAATGATTATATCTGTTTAATCTGATCAGATGTTTCGTATGACTACACAAAGCCCAGTTCTGGGCCGCACCGTCTCTCTTTCTCATGCATACCTATTTCCAAGTGAATCGCTCTGTGCTGGAGCATGTAATTGCAAAGTGCGGCCCTGGCTCTGCCCACCCGCTGGAGGAGACCATGAGATAGGAGCTATTTACCCGGGGGCTTGTCAGGTGGTGGTTACCATCAATTTAGAGCCTGAAGGAGGAAAGTGCTGTGGGGTGATGTGTGTGAATAAGAAACACGCTTTTAGCAACAGCCAGATCCTGCGGGCTGTAGGAGCATGGAGACTGCAGGGCTGGATCAGACCTCTGCCCAGCGTCCCTGCTGCCAGGGGTGGTCGCCCTGCCGGTGGTGCAGGACTCATCTTGCAGGGACGTCTCGCCCTGCGGGAGCCCCGTGTCAGGGTGGGGAAGGGTGATGCAAAACCACTTTCCCCCGCTGCCCCGGCCCGGTGCGCTGGTGATCCCTGGGTGCGGGCACGCTCTATTAGCGGCAGTGGATTCTCTCTTGCAGCGACCATCTGGCAGCGGGTTTCTGTGCACAACTTGCAGTTGTTTTGGCAGTGGAGACTGCAGGAGTGTGTTGGTTAGCTGAAATTTTCATCTAGATAAGATGTTCAGAAGCCATATTTGTTCGTCCCCCCCATAGTAATTACTAGTTGCTCAGACCTTGGCTTATTCTCCAAGCCTGTTAGGTGGTCAGGCTGTCTCTCCTTTTTATTTTTAAAAAATTGAGATGTTCTTAGGTGCTGTTAAAAGCCCAGAATATTTTTAGCATGAGAACCCAGGGTATGGGGGGAAGAGCCTTCCAAATCTTTTATTCCTTCACAAAATGAATGCAGGGTTGGCTCTCAGGGTCCTGTTTTAGAGGCAAGCTGGGTGCTGGTGGGGGTGGCAGGGTGTGGGGTGGTACCTTAGGGCACGTCATGGCCCCTCTGCAGGGATGGTCGGGCCACTTGGAGAAACCGAGGCAGGGCTTTCTATTGCAGAGGAAATTAGGGTGCACTGCGTGCCAGTCTTAGCTGGAGACCACGCTTCTTTGCATGAAGAAAGGGAAGCAGATTCACACGTCTGAGGCTGGCTCGGGGAGGTGACACCTCCCCCCGTGTCAGTGATGCTCAGCGCAGGGCTCCGGGGTGCTGAGCACCCACTCGCTGGGTCTCCAGCAGATCCCTGGGGTTGGAGAGTGCACAAGTCCCACGAGCGCTGCACCTGTGAGCCGAAGTGTGTCCTTGCCAGGTTTCCCTGCGTATTTTCCTGCACTCAGGTATGTTTTCTGCTGCYTGGAAATTATTACAGAAAGGCAGTTTATTGCTTTAAAAGTTCAATAGAAAAGCAGGCCTTTACTAAGAGACAGGGCTCTCTCTCCAAGTGCATATACATACACGTATACCTACCATGAGGGGTGAAATTGCTGAATGCTCCTTCAGTGAAGTGGCTAATACTGTGGCAATAAATTCAGGGGAAATGGACATTATCTGCTGATTGACCTTCCTGCCACGTTAAACAGCTTTTGCTTTTGCCTTGAGGCATCTGGCTGCCTGACATGGCCAATTATCCTATGATAACATCAACTTCATTGGGTCTTATTGCTTCATTATGAAACTGCTTTAGCCGATAATGCATTGCGATTAGCCGGCAAACATTCCTGGAAAGGGAGATTACTCCTCGTCCAGCACTGAGCTTGCGGAGCGGTGCGCTTCATCCAGCGCTGGCACAAAAGGCAGCGAGGTGGAAAAGGTCCTCGCAGCAGCAGCAGCTCCCGGGAACGGATCACAGGACCCTGGCATTGCATATGTGTAGCATGTGCGGGAAGGAACAAAAATGCCGGTGCTTAGCCCCTGCTCGTTTTGAGCACTGAACCCTTTTCTCTCACGATCAGAGCTGCCCATACCACTCCGCGCCRCAGTCCAACCTGGCAATTCCCTTCCTTTCTGTCCATTTAAAAGGAAAGACAGCCTCTCCCACAAAAGCTCTTTATCCTTTCTCCCATCTTCTGCTTTTAGCCCATAGTAGAGATTAGTTTAGCTCAGTGACAGTGATTCATGCCAGTGTAGAAAGAAAAGCTACACACCAAAAGTCTGCCTCTTTTGTAGTTCTCCTGCGAGCCTAGTGTGGTTTTGCTTCATGCCCCATGCCCTGGAGTCCTGCGGACATGAGAGAATCTCCTCTTTCACTGAAAAAGGGACAGGCAGGATGGTAGTTCTTGGAGGAGCATGCAAAAGCTTGAAAATACTAATTAACTTCTGCAAGTCATGTCCGTTTTCTTCTTGTARTGGCCAGCCAAGTGGAGGGCYATGGTGGAGGTTCACCTGCTCTAGYGGAGCGGYGGAGAGCCCATTATCCCTCTGCCACCTGTTGCAAGCATGCTGGGCCCACTAATATGCTATGGGGTCTGATGTCCGTGTTGATAAGTTATGAGGTCCAAAGTGTGCATGCAGTCTTTTTGTGCATGGGAGGATCAGCAGAACTAAGGGGCAGATGGAGACAGAGATGGCACTGTGTGGTCTGCAGAGGACACCGGTCTGCCATGAGGGTGGACTCTGCACCTGGGCAGATTCACTGGAGGACAGCAGGCTTTCTGAAAGCACCTCACTGCAAGGGAAGTGGAGAGCCATCGTCCAGCGCAAGCCTTGAGCTGTTCAGAGAGAGGATTGCTCTGCCCGCTCCCTGCCCTGGGACAGCGTTCCTGCATCTCCCCACGCTCACACCTGTCGGAAGCGGGTGGATTTGGCTTTGCAGCAGTGGAAGGGTCGGGAGGAATTTGGGAGGGCATGGTGCCCTTGGGAGTCAACAGGGAAATTTGGGGGAGCAGGTAGCTTTACGTTAAGTGGCCCCGTGCTGAACGGGGCATCCTCCCTGTGAGCAAACCCCCCTGGGACCTGCCCGCACATGGAGCCACAGGAGATGACACTCGGCGCGTCCTGCCGACCTGCAGGCTGACTTCTCCAGGCCACGCGCAAGCTGCCTCGGCATCACCCGCTGCACGGGCAGGCAAGCACGGGAAAGAAGCCATTTTGCAGCTGGGGCTTTGTCGGTGATTATAGGGTAGATGCGGTTCAGACGGGGCTCAAGCAGCTGATGGGGGGAGATCAGAGGCTTAACGAAGCCGGGGGAAATCAGAGAGGCCTGGCGCAGCTGAAGAGGGAAGATCAGAGTCCCAGAGCAGCTGGGGGTGAGATTGGATTAGTAGTTGGGAGATCAGAAGCCTGGGCTGGTTGGGGAGGGAGGATCAGAGAGGCGAGGAGATCAGAAACCCCGAGGAGCCCAGGAATGGGAGAGTTCAGGTGGGTCGGGACAGCTGACGGAGGCGAGCCCGGAAGTGGCCAGTGTAAGCCCTGCCTGCGTCCCCTGAGCATTAGCATGCGGCGGCGTGCCTGCCCCGTCGTGTCGGTGTTACGCCGCCTGCAATCGCATTGTGTCACCAGCACAGCGGCAGGAGCTCTTCCGCCTTGCTGGAGAAGCGCTTGACGCAAAACGCAGTGCAGGCAATAACGGAGCAGCTCTTC
The DNA here is from genome assembly GCF_003343035.1 of Apteryx rowi. NCBI lineage: Eukaryota > Metazoa > Chordata > Aves > Apterygiformes > Apterygidae > Apteryx > Apteryx rowi. The sequence continues at coordinate 1,580,863 of NW_020450860.1, forward strand.
CCGGAGACACCATCTGCGTTAGCGCTCGTTTGCGGCGGGGAGGCACCATGACGATTATGCCGTATTTCAGTAGTCAGTTCCCAATAACTATTMAAATGCCGCAATCCCTGCTAAGACCCTGACTGCAGCACTGCAAAACGCTCCCTTCCACCTACGAGCACCGTTCTCCAAAGGCTAAATAAAGCCTTGAAATTGCACCGCTGGTCGTCCAAGCAGGGAAATGCAGCAAAGCAATCACAACAGAGAAGGAATTGTTTAAAACAGACCAAATAGTGGCTGCGCCGTCTCAGCTAACACCTCCTGGCCACAGAGCTGGCACACCAGAATAATTACGCAGCCTCTGTGGTCCCACTCCTGCAACGGGCTCTTCTCTGCTCTGATCTCTGTGCCCCATCTGTGAGCACCAGCTCCAAACACACGCTGCCGTTAGGTGTGCTGGCAGGTGACCTCCTCTTGAATGTGATCCTGGGGAGACCCAGCCAGTGGAGAACAGTGGTTTGGGACAGTGGGTTGGGGCACAGGGCGGTGAGGACGTGGCCAGTGGAGGAGATGAGTGGTGGGGAAGGTGGGCTTGTGCTTCTGCTGTTGGCGGCTGTGCAGCACTTAGGTTTGTGCTTCGGTGCCTGGTTTTCTCAAAGGAGAAATAGTGGAGATGTACGGAAAAGCTTTCTTAGAGAAGAGAGCACCAATCATTTCTCTACACTGTGCTGTCCTGACAGTAACTGCCTATTAATATTCCCTTTTTTGTGCCTCTTTCCATCCTTTGCTTAAGCAACGTGGTTTCCCAGTGCTGCTTGCTGTGGCTTTAACACCTGAGCAAGAGGCAGAGGTGTTGGGTCGCCTTCCAGAGCAGGAGAGATATCCGAGCCCTGCTGCTGCCTGTGTGCAAGCCTGGTACCTCCCTGCGGCCGTCCTGTGCTCCCAGCACCCAGCGGAGGTCTGGGGCGCGAGGAAGGCTGGCGATCAGTCAGTGGTGCCCCCAAACCTGTGGACCCTGGTTTAGTGGTTGGTTGCTGGTGCCTTGATTAAAGGTGTGGAGACCTGCATGCCTGGTCCTCCCACCTTTGGAGGTGTCATCTCCTCCTCCAGGATGAGCATGGGGATTGTGGCTGCCGCAGCTGGGGGGAACAGCTTTAGGGTGCTGGGCTCCTGCTGGAGAGGAAACACTTCTAACCTTCATAGCCCTCTGGGGYCAACCCAGCATTTATGTCCTCCAGGTGCTTGGAAGATACACGGGTGGCTGGATGGGAGCAGTTTTATGGATGATTGTTTTGCTGTGCCTGTCAGGCCCCGAAAGGTGGGCTCTGACTTTGAAGATGCAGGGTCTGGAGGGACGGGAGCGGAGCGGGGCCCGTCAGACCAGTCTTGGGTTTAGTTTCATAGTCACAGGCAAGACATGGACGAACCCGGTATGATATTTCCCAGTGTTTTCCTGTTTCTCTGCTGCTGTTTTCTGTTTCCAGCTCGAGGCTGTTATTTTCTGGTGTCCAGGCACTGACGCGGGTGCTGGGCCCAGGCACGACGGAGGGCACCGAAGCATGAGCAGAGCAGGCCACCGGGGCGATCAGCCCCTGCTGTGCCCTGGGCAGGTGCGGACGTGCCGGCYGCAGCCCGGCGCTCGTCCCTTGCGCCTGCACCAGCGCTGCTCTGCCGCGCGGTGCGTCGGCACCGGGGCGCCTCGTCCCTGCCGGCCCCGCTCCGTCCCCAACTCAGTCCGTTCGGTGCGGCCTCCTCCACAGCCTTGATTAAAATATCTGTCCCCCGTAGGAGATGTAAAAGGGAACGTGTTGGCACATGCCAGAATAGGTAGGTGGTGGAAGTCGCTGTTCTGATGATGTTTTTGTTGTTTAGTTAAAACGGTTTGAGAGCAGAGATGGGAAAATTATGCACAGCTGATTTCTGAGACACGTGAAAAGGCATTTTGACCTGGCAGAGCTTGATGGCAGGTTTTTGGCCTCATCAGTCCTGCATCTGAAAAGCTGAACTTTAAAAAAAAAAAACATGTGGGGAAGAGATCAGAAGGGCCACGATGAACATCTGAAATATCCTCCACCCTGGCATTCAGAACGTTGAACAACTCCCTACTTTGGTAGCACGGGGAGTTTTAGTCCACACGTAAGAGGTTCCTAAAACCTCAGCAGATCCTACCCTCCGAGAGCCGCGAGCGCAAACTGCTGCTGCTTTGGATGTGCTTGCAAGGGGGCTTAAATGGAAAGCTGAGACAAGCTAATGCAAAAAGGTAACCACTCAGAAAGTGGAAACCTGAAAAAACTTTGAGCTATGTTATTTGCTAAGCTGACAAAAGATAGTTCGCATGAATTTATGAACGGGGGAAATCCCTGCTGTATTCCCATGGGCTGCTCACAGTTTCTTAGTTAAGTAAGTATAGTCCAGTATAAGAACAGTTTAAAGGGAATTTGAGAAAATAATGAAGCTCAGAGAATTAGCTGAAGAGCTTTCATTCGAGATTACAAAAACACAGTGTAATACAATGTTTAAATATCAGTGTGGCTTCAGCATTACACAAAATAACCGAACAGAGATAAGGCTACCGTTCTGTCCCAGCATCTGCTGGTAATCTTATTACTGAATTAATATAAACACATACTTTGCAATCACTGCTTTTCCCCCAACTTGGCAGACTAAGCAAAATAAAAGATGACAGAAAAGGAACACACGTTAATTCTGAAGCTGGCCGAACTGCAGAGCATTTCTCCCTATAAAACGATCAGTGGAGGAACCAGCGGAGAGGTGCGGCGTGGAGGGGCCGGGCGCTGGCTGCCCGTGCCGCGAAGGGCAGCCGTGGGGCGCGTGCCGGGCTGCGGCGGGATGCTCCGGCTTGTGGCGGGTCACAGTCCTTCGCGAGCCAGCCGTGAGCTCCCAGCTTGCTTTTTTGCATTAGGCTGTTTGGCGGATCAGGAGAGAAGCTTCAATTTGGGGGCGGCTGGGAGGATGTTTAATGCCGCTGGGGTGAGCGTTCGTGTAACACAGGGAAGAGTGTGCGTATTGCTGGGTTGGGARCACGAAGTAAAATTAAGGAATTTGTTGTAGGAGGGAAGCGGGGTGAGAGGGGCGAAGGTGTGCTCGAGGCTGCTGTTTTCCAGAGGGAAACCCCAGTTATCCCAGTCTCCAGCTGTGCACGTAGCCTTAGGGCTGAGGCAGCGGCGTGGTGCTGCTCTCGTGGGGCAGCGGGTGGCACAGACTTAGAGGACACGCCATTGCCTCCTTTCGTGTTTCAAGCCTGCTTTGTCTGGAAAGGAAAAAAATGAAGAATTTACTCTCTGGCAAGCACGTGTTCTTGTCATYTTGCTTTGCCTGTGTTACCAAAGTTTGCTCTATCCGTGAGACTGAAAAATCCCCTTTGCTGGCTAGCTTTCCATCAATGCTGGACCGCTGCTACCACAGCCATCCTTGCGGCAGCGTCACGCTGTGCTCCCCGGCCACGTCCCCCACCATCCCTCCGGGACCGCCGTAGGGCGGCAGAGTCCCAACATGAGGAAGCTGTGAGGAGGCAATGAGCAGTGACTATCAGGAGGTTAGTGGGAAATAGATTTTAAATGAATAGCGGTAATAAAAATCAACTGCTGCCACGTGCTTTTTCAATGGCATTTTTGCCCAAAGGGTCTCTGCTTATTACCGCGGTTTGGAGCAGGCTCCATGACTTGCAGTCAAACCAAGGGCTGCTGGGGTTGCAGACAGCAACTGTGCCTAGTGCTTGTTCACGGCATCCACGGATGAGGGTCACCGTGATCCTGGGATGGCTCCTTTTGGACCATTTTTCCATGTTGTGCAAGAACAGTGGCTAGTATTTTCAACGCTTTGGCATCCTCTGTGTCTCACGCTTGTACACACGCATTTGTGGCCGCTTTGGTGGGATCGCAGCTGCAAAGGGCGGCAGAGCCATTTCCAGTGTGCAGCCTCTGTTCCTTTGCCCAGAGTTGTTGCAGACCTCCTAGTGGTGTGTGCAAAAGATGCCTGGGTCTGGCTGGAGCAGGGAAAAACAAATCCCTTCACATCCATGTTCCTAGCCAAAAAAGATTTGCTCAGCTTTGAATTATAGAGACGTTTCTCCAAATGTTTTGAACTCCAGCCTAACGCTACTCCCCAAACCTAATACCTAAAAGGTCTCTTTTATGTGACTATTACTTTGGTCACCAAAGTATCAGGGTTTTGCAAGAGCTGCTTATCCTTTGATAAAACAAAATCAGTGAATTTATGCTGACAGCTTCAGATGCTGTGGAAACTTGAGCAACCTTTCACTAGCATGTGCTGCTTGCTGGATCATTCCTTAACAGCAAACTGCAGCAGCATCTTTAGTAATTTAATGAGCAATAAAGAAGACTATAAAAAAACAAGGATAATTAAATGCAATGATAGATTTTAGCACCCTAAATGGTTACCAGAAGYGCTTAATCAAAACTAAGGTTTGTGCTAGGCAGAAGGAATAGCTCTTTGTTGCCCCATAATCGAAAACATTAAAAATGAAATGCAAAGAAAGATTTGGGATAGAGTTGGAATGACAGAATCATTAAAATCAATCGCAGGCTGCCTCCTGATGCCCCTCTGGTACTTCAGGGAGACAAATAAAGCAAAATTAGGGAGCTGTTTTGTATATCGCTTTGATCCTTGTATCACCTTCTGAAAATATTTATGAAGGGTATTTTAATACAATTTGGCTTGTAGTTTTTCTGTTTGGAAGAGGAACAGACAGATGAAGAGTGTTAAAGGTCAGTCAGAGATGTGATTTTTCTTTTTTTCCCCCAGCCTACTGTTCCAGGAGATAAATCCTGGAGCATGAAACATTAGCTACCTAGCCAGAACGAGCGGTGGTGCATGCGGGCAGCGTTGTTGGGATGGGATACACGTATCCTGCCGCCGCAYTGCCGCTCTTGTTTTAACAACACAGATAGGAAACTAATGAAAGTACTAGCATTGCCACAAATTCTTTCTTAACACAATAGTCTTTAGGAAAATCTGTGGATTAATTACACATTTTCATGCAATGACATGATGCTAATTGTTTACACTAAGCCACATTTGCTTATGTAAATTATCCTAATTGGAAAATTCTTTAGTGTATAATTGTAATAGCRAATTAAAGAAAGGAGGAAATATGGAGGTTGTCGAGACAATCCTTTGCAAATGGCACTCTGATGTGATCCAGAATGACCTAATCTGTTAACTCAGGCACTGATTACTAATTCAGCAGACAGGGACAAAAGTGCTTGGCACAYGGGTTGTGATTTTACCAATTAAGGGCCTGATCCTGCCCGCTTTCCCTCACGAGACACCGCAGAGCCCCAGGAGAGGTGGCTGGAGCGGGCGCTTGACCCTGCGCCTCCGCCTGTCCCGACGCCGGCAGCCTCATCCGTGGGAGCTAAGTGAGCTCAGACTTTTTCAGGGAAACTTCTCATTTGCAAAGAAGTCAAGCGGGGCCCCTGTGCTGGCCTGGGGCGTTTGTGGGGGGTCCGCGGCTCGCCGAACCCCCTCACCAGCTAGGGGCTGCTGGAGCTTCTGGTGCACAGYGAGTGCTGCGATCTCGGAGAAGCCTTGAGCAAAGAGCCAGGGCAGAGTGCGTGTCCGTGAACAGGTACCACTGCAGGTGCCGGTTCTGTATGAGACATCGCTCCTCGATCAAATACCATCATCTTGTTCTCTTTGCAGCTTTAATAAGCAAAAAAACAGGCAAGGGGTTTGCTCTCTGTTCTCCTGATTACCCCTTTATAACCGCTTTGTCCTCATTCTGGTTGACACAGAGGTGCCTTCTTGCGGCTGTGGATCATCGTGGTTGCTTCAGGGTAACCTGGTAGATGGTCCGGAGCCACCTTGGAGCGAGCTGGTGTGATGCTTTTGAAGATGTCGGCATGGCCTGCTTCCCGAATCTGGTCTCCTCCGTCCCGATGGGGGAGACGCCCCGTGTGTGTGGCCCCTCTCCCACCCGGGAATGGAGGCAGCAGAAGGCGCCTCTCTCCACCCTGGTGTAACGTGTGAAAATGCTCTGTCTCGGAGGTGGCTTTCCACCACCTTGAACGGCACTGCCAGGACTGCAAGAGATTCGGAGCAGGGGGAAGTGTCGTAGCACCGGGATGGGCTGTGCTGCAAGAGCCCCGGCCGGCGGGGGCCAGCACGGGGCTGCAGCGCGGCTGCGTGCACGCCGGTGCGGTGCCTGCCTGCTGCGGTGTGTGCTGCACGGAGCTGGTGCGCCTGGGCTGGCGCAGGTGCATGTGTGCGCTGCAGCGGGTGCAGCGCGGTGCTAGTGTGGGGATGCATGTGCATGGGTGCAGCGCAGTGTTAGCGTGGGGATGCGTGTGCACTGGCGTGGGTGCAGCACAGTGCTAGCGTGGGGATGCATGTGCACGGGTGCAGCGCAGAGCTACTGTGGGGATGCGTGTGCACCGGCGTGGGTGCAGCATGGTGCTAGTGTGGGGATGCATGTGCACGGGTGCAGCGCAGTGCTAGCGTGGGGATGTGTGTGCACTGGTGTGGGTGCAGCATGGTGCTAGTGTGGGGATGCGTGTGCATGGGTGCAGCGCAGTGCTAGTGTGGRGATGCGTGTGCACGGGTGCAGCATGGTGCTAGTGTGGGGATGCGTGTGCATRGGTGCAGCGCAGTGCTAGTGTGGRGATGCGTGTGCACGGGTGCAGCATGGTGCTAGTGTGGGGATGCGTGTGCATRGGTGCAGCGCAGTGCTAGTGTGGRGATGCGTGTGCACGGGTGCAGCATGGTGCTAGTGTGGGGATGCGTGTGCATGGGTGCAGCGCAGTGCTAGTGTGGGGATGCGTGTGCACCGGCGTGGGTGCAGCACGGTGCTAGCGTGGGGATGCATGTACACCGGCGTGGGTGCAGCAGAGTGCAGGCACAGAGATGCGTGTGCACCAGTGCGGGTGCCCATGTYACGAGGTGCACAGGGTGGGACCAATGCAGCCGACTTCAAAGCGGTGCCCCGTGTCAGCCAGCCCRCAGCCGTGTGGCCGCGGCCTTCTTCCCGAGCGATTCGCCACGTAGGTAGGTGGAGGAGCGGGAGCGCGGCGAGCGCGGAGGCTGCACCGCTCGGCCGGCCGTGCCCCCCACCAGCCCCTTTGTGCGAGCCGCCCGGGAGGCGCGCGGCCTTTTTGCCCGCATTATGCTCCCCATCTCCCTGACAGGCGTAGTAATACAGCGAGCTGCCTCAAGCTGGGACTGCTTGAATGCGGGAGATTTAAAAAAAAGAAGGGGGGGGGGAATTAAGGCTGCGGTTTCCCATGCGGCACCCGAGCACAATGCAGCGAAGTGCTGCGCGGGGAGGGTGCCGTGCCGGGGGGTGGCAAGTGCCGCGGGCGGAGGGGAGGCTGGGGGCTGCCGCGGGCGGCGCGGGGACGCGAAACGCCGCGCTCGGGTCGCGGTGCCGCTGCTGGCGCCGAGCGTACGCTGCGGGGAGGGCTGAGCCCGCGCGTCCCCGCTGCCGCCGCCGCCGCCGCTGCTGCAAATGGGGGTTTCCCTGCTTTGATTCGGCAGATCCCTCTCCCAATGGGGGGATAATCGCAGCCTTYGGGGGCTGAGATCCAGTTGAGTCTTTTTGCAGCATAGAAAAACCCAAACAATGTCTAGATAATTCACTGCCATGATACATCACTGTATCGTACTGAGTCGCTGGCTCGATACCCCTGATTGCAATCTAGCCCTATCTTCTTTAAAAAAAAACCTTGCTTTTTTTAATGGACTTTTTTTTCCCCCTAATTTTGCTGATTGGGGTTCACATTGCATTTTCGTGAGAGCGTCTACTCTTAATGCTATATAAAGGCTGACAGTCTGGAGCATCGTAAAGAAAATATATCTGAAATATTTGTTCAGTCAAGTCTCGGCGCAGAAACTCTGAGGCCTTCCCCGGTGCGCTAGGCTGTCCAAAAGTGTTAATGCAAGCAGGCTGCAACTAAAGGAGCTTTTGCAGCTCAAACAGACGTATTATTTTTGAAGGGTGTTTCTTTGAGCATTAAGCCTTTCTCATGCTACATGCTGTTTGCGGTCTTTTGTCTTACAACCTTTTAAAATTTATCCCAGAATGTTTCAAGTTGGGTTTTTTTCTTTTTTTTTTTGTTGCAGTTTCTCCCCTTTTGTAGCTCATGAACAGTAAACTAAGAGCTGATGAAGGACTGGATGATAATTTTAAACTTTCTGCAAGAGAGTTTAAGAAAAGATGGTATGGCAAGAGAGCAAAAAGCAAAAGCACGTGTGGCCAAAAGTATGCATATGCTACACGGTCATTTTATAACGTAGAAGTGGCTGCTTTGTGTGTTTTTTCAGGATGCAGAGGGAATACACTAAATGAAATGTTCCAGCTCTTGGGCTACTCGCATGCACACTTTTCTTTTTGTTATCATAAAGCGCTTGTTCTGTAACGGGGTATGACATTTATTAAAGTTGTGGTTTTCCCATATCTCATAAATGATTTCCATGGTTACCAAGGCTGTGTGCCTAGTGAAATCAAAGTACTTATTAAAACGTTAAAAGGTAGGTTCCTTTTAAACGAAAGCGGAGGGGTACTGGGCAATTTTTACCTTGGTGTTTCCTTTTCAGAAGCCTGGACCCAGGCTGGGGCCGGTGCAAGCAGGTACGCTGGCTGTGCCGCGGGGACGGCGGCGGCGGCGGCGGCGGCGGCATCGCACCCGCTAGCCCCGGCGGGGAACCTGTCGCCTGCCTCAAACTCTGTGTTCCTTCACAATGTGGGTCTCAAGCACAACGATTTAAGGATTTTAACATTAATAAAAMCCCAGCCAGTCTACTGCCAGTTTTGAATGGTTTTCAGTGCTCAGCAGAGCCACTGGAGTCAGCTGAAGCTGCTGATTTTGTGGAGTTTTGGGTCTCACCCCTAGACCAATGCAAAGATATTTTTTACACCTTCACAAAGTCTTTAGTGTATTTTCCCTGCACCAGCTGTGGCAGATGTTGCAAATACATTCAACCAAAGGAAGAAACCTGATTTCTTTTAACGGTACTTGAGACATTAGTTTTCTTTGAGACTCTTGGGGGCTTTCCATAAAGTTCTGGGCTCTGTATGAGAATCTCAGCTTTTTGGATCAAAAAAGGGATTTAGAGACTCAAGAAGCCAGAAATATTTAAACAGACTAAACCACACATTCTTCAGAAGGAGCCGTGCGACTTCTAAGCTTAGCTTACGATTCAGGAGTCCGGTTCCCGAGATGTGAACCCCTCTCCAACGCGCATCGGACAGGTCTGCCGCAAACGGGCAGAGACRGGGACTGCCTTACAGTGAAAATCCCAGCGGCGCGTATGGCAGCTCGAGTCTGAGAAGACCTGGAGGCGCTGAACGGCAAGACTGTGTGCTCAGGGTCTGCTCTATAAACAGTGCTGTTAAATCCAACTTTTAAAAGCACTGAAAAGTCCTGAGAGACAAGGCGCGTGCAGCGAGGATGCACTTACGGTTTGGGGCGTATCTGTCTGCCGGGGTGAAACGCTGAAGCGTCCTCTATGCAGCTGCTCTAGGGTTGAAATCACAAGCCCAATTTTTTTGAGAGAGAGACTTTTCTCTGCCTTTTTGCCCCCGGGGGCAGTGGGACAGTCTGGGCAGGGCTGGCAGTCACCGCTCTGCATCTGGGCTGTATCCTCTGCATTAGGCTTCTGGCCTCCCAGAAGTTGGTGTATCCACAGTAATCAGCAACACCTTGGTTTAATATATACTGAAACAAGTTTTTCATGCTTTGCATATAAAATGCTATATCAGGAACATATTAATGTTCTTAAGCCAAGACTTTTTGGACAGAAGAGTGCCAATGAAGTGTGACTGCATTCATGTAAAAATGAAGAGTTAGCTTGAAGGAATTAAAGCAAACTTAAAATATTCAAGTTCGTTGATCAGGAACACTATTACATCTCACTGGTGGTGAAATGGCAAGCTGCAGTTTATACCCCTTGTATTCCTTTCTTCACAGGCCCTGTTTTACCTGGAGGGATCCAGAGTGTTCATGGACTAGAAAGCAACAGATGGGGAACGCCGAGAGCTTCAGCTGCAATAAAGGTACCTGTGTGTGATTGAGCGAGTTATTAGTTTAAATAAATATAAACATCAGTAGCGCATATACTGCACATCTCAACCAGAGGCAGCACTGCCTGTTTCTAGTTGGCAGTTTGCTTTCCAACTACTTTGCACCCCCCTTTTCTCAGACTTATGTTTTGAATATTTAGAACTGTAAGACCACGTCCTCTACATCTTTTCTAGGCAAAACATCCCYGTATGGGGTCAGAAAAAAGACATCAGAAAGAGAGATGGCCTTTAATTCCCGTACCTTCTCCTTCCAAACAGGAAACCATGGGAGTTTCTTGTAGGTCCCCTGGGASCGACTGCTAGTAGACCACTTTCTGAGGATAAACTGTTACCTGATATCCTCCTGGAGTTTCCCTTGGTCTCATGCATTTGTGTGGTCTTCCTTCCCCCTGGGGAAGGCCACCTGCAGCTTGGCTATTTACGTTCCCTGAGCTGAACCTGTGGGGTGTTGTTGCAGGCTGCTCTGTTGCAAAGGGCCCAAGGGAAGCCGGGCACAGGGGTCTTGGGTGCTAAAGCAATCTTGTCCCCAAATAGCTGAGCTTTGCAGGAGCGCTAGCAAGGAGTGCTGAGCACCAGGGAGAAACCAGGTGGTCCTAAGCTGGCAGATGGGCAAACCTTGCCCTGTCTCCATGCCGCAGGTGGGGAGTGCTGGCCTGGGACTTGTCAAGGCAGCTCTTGCCTGGCAGAGGTGAAGGAGTGCCCTCAGCCAGAGGCTGATTTATGCTTGTCAGAATGGCAGCTCCTGCTACTATGCCTATTTTATCCCAGGGAGAGCTGCTCCCTGGGAAAGTGCTTGGTTTGAATGCACTCAGGTCTCATCAGAAAGTGCTTCGTGCCAGGGGGTTGTGTTAGGCAAAATGCAGCCACATGAGCTCCCCCAAACCCCCACGGGAGCCCCTGTACATCCCACCACTTTCAGCCTCTAACATGCACTCAGTAAAATGGCCCACCACGCACCATGCTCAGCAAACCCTCCTTAGGAGCTGTTTGATTTGAGTCCGGCTGAGTCCTCCTTCAGAAACGACTCCTGTTGAGGACCATGGTCCATGGTCTCCCACTACCTTTCTGCTAAGGAAAGGACCCAGTTTTAGCTCCCCTTCCTCATACAAGACCAAGTGGAAAGAAGATTAGCTGAGAGACCCRTGGGCATCCAGGGAAAGCAAACCTGGTGCATGGAGGCCTCTTGCAGGACCAGAGCAGCAGARGTTGCTCAAGACTGTTGGCTACTGACAGAAAGATCTGGGACCTTACAGAGAAAGGGGATGCTGGGCTCATGGTGGTGTTGGGGAGCCTTCTCAGGGCAGGAGAGAGCTGCTGGAGAGCAGGGGCTTGTTACTCAGCTCCTGGGGGACCTGTAGCTTTGGGTCTCCATGTGGATGGATGGGGCTGGAGCAGGAAGAGCCACAGTGAGCTGCGCTCTCATGTCCTTGGAGCACACTGAGGCAGTGGGAGAGCCTCACCCCGTCCCTCCACTGCTGTGTGGAGAGACACCTGCAGAGACGAGGCTTGGGGCAATGCCGACGCGTCATGGGTTGGCTTTGGCTGGTGCCGCACGGCTTCATCATCCCCTGCCCTGGATTTGTGTCTGAATTGGTGGCAAGGATTCTTGCTCCTGCCYGGGAGCTGGCTGTTTCTACAGCTGCAGGGCCTTGTAAACGGGGAGGACAAACTGTTTTCTGTCTTTTCTGTTCCCACRCGGGTTCCTGAGACACATTTCTCTGTCAGTCAGTTCCTCCTGACCCCCTCTTTCCCTGCTCTCTGGCAACTGTGTGGCTTTATGATGGMAAAAAAAAAAAAAAAAAGCGGTCCCCAGATAACTATTTGGAATAAGCAAACCATGCGGCTTTAATGGAATTACCTCAGCCCAGCTAGTAAATAATTTATGGGAGGCAGTAAATAAAATATGTTTYTGTGTTCTCAGAAAGAGTTGTCAGCTGGCAAACACCCACTGGGGGGAAGTTAACCCAGAAAGTGCCCCGCTACCGAGGTCCTAGGTGGKAAGGGGAGCTGGCGGGACGGCGTCCCGAGCCGGCAGAGCGGTTTTCCCTGCTCCGGAGGGGCGCGTGGGGCTGGGGCTGGGCATCCCAAGCAAGACGCCCCGCTCCGGGGCCATTCCCAAGGTTGCCTCCCGGTAGCCTTGGCCGTGAAGCCCTGGTGCTCGCCACTTGACCTGCATTTCCGAGGCACCCGCGGCAGCCTGCGGCCGGCACCGAGCCCCGATTGAAACCCGAGCCCTGGCACTAATGGCATTAACGGGAGCTGCGGGGCCGAGGGGACCGGCGGGG
>NW_020450860.1:1593401-1634189 GCF_003343035.1 Apteryx rowi
CGGGCCGGGGAGCCGGCAGCGGAGATTTACGATGCGGGAGGACAGAGCGTGAAAGCAGTATATCATCATCAGGTTGGGCTGAAAGAAAGGAAACATATCTTCAACAAAAAGCGGGGCTTCGCAATTCAGCTGCGTTGTTAGGACAACGCAAACTATCCTTGAAATGATTAGTTCCACTTCAAAGGCATTTACATTCAACAGGGGCAGACGCAGCCTCTTTTTATGTCGCCAGAGGAGGAGGAAAAATATAATAATAATAATTTTTTTTTTTAAAAAGAGCCGAAGAGGAGGTGGGGAGGTTTTGCATTAAGGAGAGTCATATGTCTGCTACATCTATTTATTTTTCCTCACTGAGGGGACATTTGTGTGAGATAAGCAGAGAGCTCGCAGCACTGCGGCGCTCCTGGGCTGCCCGGCCGGGAGGTGGGCGAGGGGCGGCCAGGCAGGCGGCTCCCAGGGCCGCGCGGGGACCCCCCCCCCGCCGCCTTTTAAATGGGGAAGTAAAAAGACAACAGTTTAAAAAAAAAAAAGAAAAAAAAAAACCTGACCTCAAGAGCTGTCTTTCCTGGGACATCTGTTATTAACTTGAGGAAGCGTGACATACATTTGGTTAGATCACAAAGACTCAGGGTTATCCTGACACAGTTTGGGAAAGATTTGAAGACCGAGGTGTCCCCACGCTGCTCGGGAACTGGCTCCCGTGTGATGGCCCTGGCTGGGAAGCAGTTTTTACATCTGAAATCAGGCACCGAAACAGCTTCCTGGAGGCCTCYGCCCAGCTGGCTTTTCCCCTGGGGAACATGCAACCAAAGCTGGTTTCATCCCAAGTTATCCTAAGCAACACAGGATCAAATGCAAAGAAGGAAAAAGATGCTGGGATTAGCCCAGAGGAAACATTTACCAAATCCTTAGTGCTTTGCCAAAACCCAACTCATTTCCCCTTCCCTTGATCAATTCTTATATCCAAATGAAACTAATCACRCTGTCCTATTTCAAAGCACATCACTTATTTTAGCTCCCAATTTACCTAAAAGTACTGTTGCYGTCTCTCTTAGTGTTGGAGATTAAAAGGCAAACATAAAAAATTAAAGTGCAAACCAGAAAGCGAATGTGGAAGAAAGTTATCTGTGCTAAATGAGGGAGCTGCACATCYCTTTAAATGTGTTGTGCCCACACATGTGCGTGGGGGTGTCTGTGTGCCCAYGAGTGTGGGTCTTTGCTCTCTCCCTCTTTCCTTTGCCGGGTTTCTGCCTGATRTTTTACAGCTCATCTTTGGGTTAGACCTCAAAATTCTGTAGGAGAAAAATCAAAATAGTAAAGGATCCTGGGCAGCAGTTTCCTAAAATATTTTGTCTCCCACAGCTATCTAAAAGCATATGAACTGAATTATTCTCAATACTGGTGCTGATCAAAAATCTTTCTTTCAAGTTGCTTTTGTGGGGAGGTTAACACTTTGCACATTTGAAACCTAACAACTATATCTGGGGCTTTTTAACATTTTTAAAGGTGTCGCGAACATTTTAATGCCGGCACCCGCAAACTCTGCTTTAGTCCTATTGGAAAGCCAGAGAAGATGATGGCTCCAGCTTTATGAAATGAATAGCAGCATGCGAGTTAGCATTTGGAAATGAAAGCCTTATTCCAACAAAGCTGTAGCTGAAGTCAAGGCTTAACTGTTCAGCGATCCTTGTTTTATATTAYGAACATGTACATGATTCACTCCTGATCAATCCAAGAAGTTCCCTTCTTTTTTTTTTTCCTTTCCCGTTTCTCGCTCTTTTTTCATAAACTCTTTTATCACTGGTGTGGGCAGGTACTATCCAGGAGCATTTGATATGTCCACACTCACTCTCAGTCCCTCTCAGCTGGATTCTGATCAGCTCGGAGGCTCTGGCTRTTTGGGTTGCTCTGCAGCGCTTTGGCGAATGGAGGACTGCTCCGGCTCTGGGTACCGCTTGGGAGGCGCCAGTGCAGAAATCRCGTGCTGCAGCAATCAGCATATAAAGATTAGAAATGGGCCTTCCAGTGAAATCAGATCTTGTGGTGGTGTTGGTAGCTGTAAGAAACGTGGCCTAAAGAGAGGCAGTTGCATTGGAAAGAAAAGTGAAGGTTTTTTTTTWAAAAAGTGAAGGCCAGAGAATTTGGTGTTACAGAAAAAGAAAGAGAGAGGGGACTAGAAAAATCCTAATAGAAAGACGAAAGACTTGGGAATAGCTTGGAAGCGGAGAGGCAGATCAGGCTACGAAGGGAGAGAGGAACAGGCTGAGATTCTGGCTGGTGAGACGTGTTCAGGACACCAGACCTCAAAGGCCAAGCCAAGAGCGCTCTGCGTCGGAGACACTCTATCCAATTGTGTTGTTTTTCATTCCTAGAGATAAAGAAATGTTTCCAGTCAGAATAACACATTTTTATTGAATTCCAAGAAAGTTCATACTTAAAAAATGTGTTTTCCATTTCTGACTTTTTTGTTTTATGAAACACTAGAAACACCAGAGCTTTTGAAATATCCTAGCAAACTTTGGGACTTTTACGTTTGTCCTGTCGTTTGCTCTGTCATTTATTGGGATGTTAGCGAGAAATTAAAGCTGATGTGTGTTTTAACTCCACATCATCTTCTGATGYGCAGCTTTCCCTCGGTTTCAGGTTGTGCCGTTCTCCCTTTCGATCCCACCGTCCCAGTCCTGAAATCTTGAAGAGGCTGTTTCAGACCGCRCTAGGGTCCGTTTGGCTGCACGAGGGAAGGGAGAGCGTCTCTCCCCGGGAATTCCCATTTTGCTGCGGGTGATTATAAAGGAGAAACCCATCCAGCAGCGAGGCATTTCCAGGCTCCCTTGGCAGGCTGGGGTTTCTAGGGGGAGAGRCTGAGTGATGCTGCAGCGCCTCATGTTCCCTGTTCCCAAGACCGGCAATTTTGGCCTGTCTGCCCCAGATGATCAGTGCCCATTCCTAAGCTTAAATTAATTAATTGGGACTGCCTTGAGGTTATGCCAGGGCCTGTGGCACAGCTCTAGGAATCAGGAAAATGGGCATTCAAGCAAGATATTCCAGGACCCTTTGCAGATTTGCTGATCCCAGCCACACCGGGAGAGGTCCAGGACTTGAATTTGCAGGAAAATCCTTTGGGGTTTGGGGATTCAACTTGAAGGCCTGGTTGCTCGGTGTATGCGCGCATGGGGCAGGCAAAGAGAAGGAGGATGAGCGAGGGGAGGAGAAGGGGCCGTGCGTGGCGGGGGCCTGGGCCAGCTAGGAACGCCCCTGCCCATGCCTCTCTTCCCCCCTTGTTATCCCGTTGTCTTTCCTTTCTCCGATTTTTGTGTGCGTGCGTGTCTCCCTCCCCTCCTTCTTGTCCGTACGTCTCCTCTCTCCTTCTTGTCTCGCTCCACCCCTCCGTCTTTCCRTCTGTCTGGCCCACACCCCTTTTGTCCCGCTCCGCGGCTCTGCGCCGCTTTGGTGTGCTGATAGCGGCCGCCGGACGCAGGGAATGGCCACCCCGCGCGGCCTCTCCCCGCTCCGCCAGAGCCTGCGGCAGGGTTTGGGGGGTCAACTCAGCTGCCGAGGACCAGCGAGGCTCCTCTGCCCGGGCCCCCGTGCTGCGCACCGGCACCGATGCGTGGTCCTGGGCCACGTTTGCACGTGGCCTCGCTGGGCGCAGCATCTCGGCCCGCTCGGCTGCCATGGCTGTGGCTTGGAGGAGATGCGTCCCGCCAGCACAGCGCTGCTGGTGCCCGCGGGTTAGCTTGGAGAGCCCACGGAGACGGTGGTGGCAAGGCAAAATGGGCCAAGGGGAGCCTCCGAGAAACCCCCTAGGCTTCTTGGAGCCATGCTGGGATGCAGGGCGGTGCGTGGGGCGGTGAGGAGGTCTCTCTTTGCTGAGTCCAGTGAAAGGACCAGGGCTCAGCCACCCGGCATGGCACCTCGGCTGTGAGCAGAAAGCRTCGCTTCTGTGTTTGCACGCTGGGGCCTCTTGGAGCTGCTGGCACCCACCTGACTGGAGCAACGGGAAAGGGCTCGAGCCACCCCGTGGACGTGGGTCTCTCGCTGCCCCTCGCTCCTAGGATCCTCCCGCGCCTGCCCCATGCACCTGCCATCTCCTCCCTCCGATCGGGGAGAAGCGGTCCTGCCGGTGGGACACTTCCAGGCCACGTGGTAAAAGCTGCTCCGTGCTTGACTTCCCACGAGGTGCAAATAGTGGTGTTGGTCCCTGGGGACCTGGGGGAGGCCTCGGCAGCAGCGGGTGGAGGTGTCGCTCCCAGGGAGCAGTGAAACGGGACCTGGGCCCCGGCAGGTCCAGGCCAAGCTGCTGCTTTCTGCTTACGTGTCTGTSCTTGTGGCTCCATCTCCATCCTCAGTGCTTGTTATTTTGGGTTGCGTTCAGCTCAAAAAAGGGAACTGGTTTCCTCTGGGAGGTTTTCCTCTAAATGTAGCAGCTCCTGTCTGAGAGCGCCTGTGGTTTACCTGGGCAGGTGAGGGATGATCCTTCCCTTCTTGCCGGTGGCAARGGAAAGCCCAGAGGAGGGGGGCAGCTGCCCACCTCGGGTGATGCTGCTCAGCCCCGGGGGCCCAGCTGCAGCCCGCTGAGCCCCAGCCCAGGACATCGCCCGCAGCAGCTTTCCCTCTTTGAAAGGTCACGTCTGACGCGTAGGATTCAGCATCCCTCCTTCTCTTCCCGACGGGGCCCAGGGGAGGTTTTACACGCCTGTGAAACTGGTGCTTTTGGAAATGGMCGTTTTGGTCCTTCTCGGCGTGGGTCACCCGGAGACGTTTGGGGTGCGGGAGGTGCAATCCAGGCCTCTCCCCCTTTCCCCCGGCAGCAACAGCGTGCCACGTGCCTTATCGCTCCTCTCCCTCCGGGGAGGCCTCCGAGTGCCCTCCGGAGCCGACAGGCTCYGCCGAGCACTGAGCGCGCTGGGGACCCTCCGGCCATGCCGGCGTCTGGGGGGTTCCCTGCTTGGAGGGAAGCGGGGGCCCCTTTGGCACGGCAGCGTTTTCTTGGCTCGGTGACGTTGTTGCAACGAGGAGACGCGTTTGCTTCTCGAAGAGCCCCGGTTCCATCCTAGGGAGCTTCGGGCTGCGGTCGTGCGTCCACGCTGAAGCTGGCAGAAACCTGCCTCTTCCTCCAAGCCGTGGGCTTCGCCGGACATGGGTGAGGATATCACGCGTCCGCTGGGTGATGCCAAGACCTTTAGTCCTGGCTGCAAGGTAGACAGCGAGGGGTGACCTAACCCGCTTCTGAGAGATGCAAAGGAGAAACCAGTTGGGGAAAATGATCAGGAGGCTGAGAAAAAGCAGCCAGTTAGCAG
The DNA here is from genome assembly GCF_003343035.1 of Apteryx rowi. Lineage (NCBI taxonomy): Eukaryota > Metazoa > Chordata > Aves > Apterygiformes > Apterygidae > Apteryx > Apteryx rowi. Next base: position 1,598,702 of record NW_020450860.1, read on the forward strand.
AATAATTCCTTCTGAAGAAATAAAACAGTGTCTCTTCTAAAAGGGAAATCTGGGCAGTCAAGCGATGCGTCTCTGCAGCCACCTATTCCCTCTGACACTGCGTGGAGCCGTTTGAGCGGCCCGTGCTTTGCAACTGCGGCTAGACCTGAAGGCGGTAAGAATTAGAGTCGGTGAATTCGTTGTGCCCAATTACACATCCTTTTCAAGACCTGTTTAAAATAGTTTTCCCTGACACTGTCCTTGCTTCTCCATGAAGAGAATAAGTAAAAAAAAGCGAGCAGAGGTGGAGAGAATATATACTAATGAGAATTTAAATGAAGTATTTATATTCGTGCTTATGTGTCTCATTTGTAAACATGGAGTAAAAATACTACATATAGCATGTTTGTATGTATGCATATACACGCTGAGCTATAGGCTGCTTGAGAGCTTGTATGTGTGTGTGCACGTGTGTTTGCACAAACGTGTGTGAAGACAGAGACAGAAATCCACGTGTGCTGTTGTAGCTTTGATTTGCAGGTGGGAAACCAGTGCTGGCTGGTTTCTCTTTACGTAAAAAAATAAATAAGCCCCTTTAAAAAATTCCGTGGGCTCAGATGAAACAGTGCAAATGCTAAGGAGCACGGAAGAGGTTTGCAGCCCCCCAAGGAGGAGCCGCTTGCGGGTTTCCCGAGCGCGCTGACCTTTTGTGCGAGCGCTTCGCCCTGCCGCAAAGCCGGGCTCCGTGACCTTCCGCCACGCGCAGGACCTGCAATGTCCTGGAGAGAAATCCTGTCCCCGCCGAACCTGCCGCGGCGTCCTGATGTCGGCGGACTGGGGACCACGTCTAGCAGCGTTCGCTTTTCTGGAGATCACACGCCGTCCCCGCCGCACGATGAGAATATAGAAGCCTGCTTTTATTAATCTAGTATGGCCTTCTAGGTATTAAAAAAATAGTTGTGCCATTAATAATAAATTTGTCACGTTTCTGCGTCACCTCCGATCTGCGTTAGCTGGCAGGCGCACGCTGGGTCGGCTGGCGCAGCCCTCGCCTGGCACCTGCACGCCTGCGAGCTGGGGGTGCGCGGCCGCTCTTCGGCACGCAGGCGCCGCGTGCCGCCGGGCTGCCAGGAGAGCACCCCGTCCYTAACGCCGTAGGTAGGGAGACGCTGCCTCAGCCGGCAGGCGTGAGCTGAGAGCTGTTTCCTATTCCGTGGGATGGCTAAATATATAAATATATATAAAAGTCCGTCAAACCTGGAGGTCTTTGGGCCATGGGTTGTCTCTTACCATGGGATATTTTAGCCTGGTGTCCTGAGCAAGYGAGGCTCTCGCTTCTGTGCTCCGTGGCTGTCCCTGTGCCCTTGCTTTACTAAATCTATATATATATAAATGAACCCSTGCATTTGAAGCATCAGGCTTCATTAGCTGCGCCGGTCCCAAGTCTGGTTGGTGCCGCCTTCCAAATCACAAGTTGGACCTTGCAGTGTCATGGGAATAGCTCAGAGAGCTTGCAATAGTGATCTCTCTTTCTCTATAGGGGTGTGTATATATATATATATGTATAGGACTTTTATGTCTGCTGAAGGCAGAGCCTTTAGACTTGTTTTCAAGATTTTCTTCCCAGCTATAAGAGTTCAAAACGTACTTCTGCTTTCAAATGAAAGCCAAGTTTGGATGTACAAAGCGGGCGCGGGGCGGCGTGCTGGACTCCTCGAGCACTGCTCACTTTGGGACGGTGCCACGCGCTTTCCCGACCTGGACGCGGACCCCATCGCGCCCGGGGGGGATTTTCTCCAGGGCCCTTTCAACGCGCCGTGCCCCAGCGCAAGCAAACAACAAGGAAAGGGGGCTGCCGGTCCCTCCGGCCGGAGGGGCGCTGCGCCGAGGGAGGAAGGCGCCGTCGCGGCTGGGGGCAGCGCGGGAGCTCTTCGAGCTCGTCGAGCTTTTCGAGCCCRTCCGCCGCGCCGCGCTGCCGCTCGCCGATGCAGCTGGTGGCGCGAGCGTGCGTTAGTCACTGGGCGCAGCTAGAGCTCGGCAGCGTACGAGGTGCCATTGAACAGACGTTGTAGACTGGAGTTCAGTGCGAGGTGGGGAAAACACTCGAAAGCGACAGCGTAAATATATACTGCGGGCGTTTCCCGAGAGGTAGCAGAGAGGGGTTTTGATGGAAACTTCTGTTATTGGGAGTGGGGTTTTTTCTTCTCTCACCTCATCTGGAGAACAGGCTCGCGCGTGCCTCCACGGCRGCGCCTCGACGGCAGGGAGCCCCTCGGGGGCCACGGTGCAGGCACCGGCGAGAGCCGCGCGTCGCCGGGTGTTTGCACGCTTGCAGAGCACTGTGTGCCTCGTGACACCGGTGACACAGGGACAGCGACTCCAGCAGTGCACATCACCCCTGTAGGGGTGGAGAAGGCCGCTTTGCAGAGCGGTGGGTCCGGCCCCAGAGGCTGCCGGGGCGCGTGCGGTGCACCCTCGGGGGTCACCCTCGCTCGGCAGGGCCCCCCAGGCGGCGGCGAAATCTCCCCGGCTTTGAGGGAGAAGCTGCGGCCAGGAGGCGGAGGAGGCCAGCGGGCTGCGGTGCCGCTGAGGGCGTTTCCGCGCACACGTGCTCGTGTGTGCTGAACCGCAGGCGCCGACAAAATTGCTCTCGGGAAGATCAATGGGAGAAAGGGCAATTGCGAGTTGCACGAGACTGGCATTGTCAAAGGGCCGGGAGACCGAACAGGGACTTTTGGTGGGAAAACGTTATTCCGAACTGCGAACCTGAGACTGCGATGAAAGGGCGGCAGAGGCACCTGCGGCTCGCGCCRTGCACCACGTCCGCGCTGCGTGTGCTTCGCCCGGCTGAGGGTGCGGGAGCTGCGCAGGCGCGAGGGCGAGAGGAGACCCTGGCGGGAGGGGTGCTGCAGCTGCGGGGGCGAAGGGTGCAAGGAAGGCAAAGTCTGAGGGTGCTGTCGTTCGATCAGCTTTAAGAGACCCGGTGCTTGTCCGTGATCCACCCGTCACAAACATCTTCGTAAACACTCATCTCTGAAAGATCACAGATTTTTCTTGAATGACAGCATGAAAKTTATCTTTGCGGGGAAAACTGTATAAAATGGGTGTATGTCTGTGTACATATACCCAATCACAAAAAAAAAACCCCAAATACTATTTGTAATTTGCTGGGGAGATACAAATGTAATGGTTGGGGGTTTTTTTAACTGAATTCAATTTTAGCATTTTACTCTGACTTTTCCACCTGCGCCCTGCAATAGGTTAGACAAGCAACCTTGTCTGAATGTGATGTGATAAGGCTAGTTGAGTCTAATACAGAAATGCCATTTTATTTTTTTAAATATGTGTTTTTCAAGAGTTTGTACTGAAGGACTTAGAAATTCTCATTAATCTATCAGAGTTATCTTTCTAATAAGTAAATGATTGCTATTTTATAGGAAATGCCAGTTGAATACTACTGATTTTTTCCCCCAAGAATGACTCCTAGGCACCCAGAGAAGTTCAATAAGAATATATGGGAGTAAATAAGAGCAGAATTTGGCCCCCAAACACCAATTTTCTGAAAGAAAAGGCTAAGAAGGTTCTGAGAAGCAATGCAAGATGCTGTTTTAAAATTCAGTTATTGTCCTAGTGATTGACTGCACTAACTGTATCCTGCCGGTAACGTCTGGCTTTTAAAATATATATTTGTGATTAGTTTAATTCATGGGGCTTTTTTCCTCTGAATTGATTTGATGAAATGAACTAGGCAAATAATAAATTTTTCACTGGAATGAATCTGCTTAATCAATTTAGACAATCAGGTTGTTCTTTGCTTAACAGCATTTGCAAAAAGAAAACAAAGTCTTTCATTAACAAGGACGGCCAGACATTCATAATGAGAGGCGGCATCTAACATCAGGTTATGTCTTCCGTAGGAATGGAAAAAAAAGGATTAAACATCTGGTGCAAGTACCTGGCTCCAAAATGCCTCTCTTGCCACTCAGTGTGGGCTTCAGCATTCGTTTTCCCCTTGGCAAAAAAATCCCCTTCACCTCTGTGGACGTTTTGCCGGTGCAGGAGTTCATGGCAGGTACAGGCGGCCAGAGCGGCACCTGCTCAAAAACCGTGCGGTTTCCATCCGCTCTCCCCAGGAGCTTCGTGAATAAAGCCCAGAAGAAACGCACTGGTGATGCATTGCAGCGGACGCATACAATAAAGTTCTCTCCTTCCCTTTGCTTTTCAGACCGGGAGTTTAATATGGAGTACTATTAAATATCCGCGCTCTTACAATGGGCTGAAAAGTAAAAGCTCATCTGCAAAGCGAGGGAATTCGGAGCATCTCTGTGCAGAGGAACCAAGCACTGCTACCCGGAGAGTGATTATGCTCCTACCGCAGTGCCAAGTGCTGTTTGGTGTCGTAATTTTAAAGACATTATCTCTTAATGTTTTATTTTCTCTCGATTCTGGATTTTATGTTGATTTTAATTATACCTCTTAGGAATAATATCTGGTAAACTAATTTTGGAGAATGGCGATGAAAAAGCGTTATCCACCTACGGTAATTACACATATTTCTTAGTCCCTAGATAAAATAGTTTTACTTAAACCCCACTCCAGAATTTACAAGCTCCCTTTCTACAGAGTCTGCCAGTGGAGTTTCAGATAATAGAAATCAAATATATTAATCTCAGCACCCCAGACGGCSGCCTCTAGGAGCAACGTAAATGGTTTCCCCCAACAAATTTCCTTTTGCAACCTGGTCAGAAAAGACACAGCAAGCCAAAGCAAAGACATGCAATATTTTCCCTTGTGGTTCCTATTAATTTAATAACTTAGGGGTTTGGTCCCGCTGCCTTTGGAAACCGAAGCGGGTTGTTGCCACACAGTTTTGCAAGAGCAGAAGGCAAGTTTTGGGGTGTTGCAGACAGTCCTTCCTGGGACTCCCTCCACCGCTCCTCAAAACCTCTCCCGCCAGCCCGTCCTCCCCCAGCACTTTGCAGGCAGGCAGACGTGTGGGCAATTTCGGGGCCGCAGCACCCGGAGGGAGAGGGAGGCTCCCGGGCTAGCGTGGGTGCCCCGAGCGGCGCGAGCGGCCGGGCTGGACACCACCGGCGACAAAGCCCCTCGGGGAGCCTCCGCCACCGGGCACGGGGCTGTCACGCGTTAGCCGTCCTGGTGGCCACTCACCTCTGCTGAGGCTTTTCCTTAGCAGCTGACTAATACTAAAGGGAGAATTCCATTAATTTCTTCAAAAGATTTGATGAAAACGGACCTTAAAGTCAAACATTACCCTGTCCTTGAAAGTTGTAAAAAATACTTGTGAGCYGGTCTCTTACATGGGCAAAAGATGCTCAAATCTGTATTTTATTTGGCATTTCTGCTGTATTTTAGCATAATTAAATGCAGGAGCCTAGTGCATTAGAGCCAGCTTCCCTATTTAATGCTCTAGAGGCTCTAAGCTCATGTTCAAGGGAGCCTGCCCGTTTTCACCCTAAAAGAGGCAATGCTGGAAACTCAAACTTCCCTTCTTTGCTCCTCCGGATGGCTCAGTGCTCTGCGTGTGCGTGGTGATGGGGARGTTTTTCCATGCCTGTTTCTGGGACATCCAAAGAATTCCTCTAAAGCCTGATTTTTTGACCTTGAGTGCAGCAAAAGGCTCTTCTTCATTAAAATGGGAGAAAGATCAGATCCATTGCCTTTACTGAGTGTTTTTATGCAATGATTTCTACTAGATTGGAAACTAAAAAGATATAAGATTTAGGTACTGATCACCAGTGAGCTGCCCTGCATGGCAGATACTTAGTCTTGTCAGTCAAGGATTTCTGGAAGGAAAAGCATGATTTTTTTTTTTCTCTCTGTCCCCGCACGCACTCTTTTCTTGAGCTGTTTCCCCAGTCTTTTCTGTTTGTTTGTTTTAAATAATGGTTTAATTATCAGACGTAAATATATATATATAAATATATATATATAAAAATCGGATAAAGAAACAGCAAACAAATCCCTAAATGCCACCAGCAAGTGTTRTTACAAATGAAAGTCAAACATGCCACTTTAAAAAAAAAATCTCTTCAATAATTCATTTTGTAACATTTGGTTATTACGATACCTAGAAATAAAGGTAAAAAATAATTGTTAAAGAGACTGTAACAAAAAGTGTGTTACACAGATAAATTATTTGATGTTGGAAGAGCAGAATGCAGCAAATCTACTGCCTATGCTAACCTGACTATTTAAAAAGTGTAAGTCACGAAATATTTTTGTTTCCGCTGGAGGCTCTGAAAGAAATAAGGAATTGTAAACATGGTGCAATGTTCTATGCTCTAAAGAGAAAATACGTGGTTTGATTTTAAAGATAATCYGTGGGGAAGAACTGTTAACTRTTACATTGCTAAATTTTGATTGACGAGTTCAGAGTCATTTACAATAATCAGTTTCTTGTATAGTGTATTGAAATGCTATTTAAACTTGGAGCTGAATACAGAGCAGCATTGTCCACAGGCAGAAATTAATTTCATTTTGTTGCCAGTCTCTCGTTAAGCGGGAGGAACGTGCGCGAGGCTGAGCGCGAGGGAGCCGCTTGCTCGCTCTAGCACTCAGGCTCTCGGTTTTAAGGTGAATTCACAGTGTTTGTATGCGTGTGCATGTGCATGCTTGCATGCGTGTGCATGCATTTCTGGGAGCGGAAGCATTCCTCCAGAAAGCRGTTCTGGTTCTTCTGCCGATAGCCGGCAGCCCGAGCGAGCAGAAGTGCGCAGATCGCAACGAAAACCGCAGGCTCCCTCGTGCCCGCGCCTGCGTTGCGCTGCCCTCCCCGCGATCCGTGCGCTGACCTGGGTTCCTGCCGTCGCTCCGGGTGTTTTGACCGGCCTGTGTGTCCCTGCAGAAATTTCCTGCCCTGCCAGGAAGGGAGCAGGAAAGCCAGTTCGGAGCAATTAAGTGAACGACGATGGCTTTTTCCAGCGTCTTGTGAGAAATGCTATAGCGCTGACAAACGGACGGAGCCCTCTGCATGTTAAATGTTTGCGCAGATAAGTGTTATTGGCATCTTTTGGCGAGTCAGTCAACTGTGCTAATAAACACCCGAGCTGAAGACTTACTGTTTTATGGGGAAAATATAAATTCTAACAGCTGTAGATTGCATCTTGGTACTTCATGGCTGCAACATTAATGATCTGCTACAATATTTCCCTTTTTTTTGTTGTTTTTTTAAGCACGCGGAAATCAAATATTAACATGATTAAGAATTCAGCGTTACATGTAAGGCGGAGAAGAGCTGCAGGTGGTGACAGACAACTGGATTGTGTTTGATCTGGCAGTTTTCATCTACGCCACCATTTTATTCCTGCTGGGGGACTGCAGCAAAATGGTGGTTTGCTCGTTCTGTAGCTTCATGATGAATAGGGAGTGCGAAATCCCGGCTCCTGCGAGCCAGGGCGTGTGCTAGCTCTGAAAAAGAGCACGCTGAACAAAATACCCTTGCCGATATATACCGTACAATAGGAAATCCTACTGGGGAGCTCCCAGTATTGGAACGGGGAGAGAACTGCATTAATTCTTTTCATGGGATGAGGATTTAGGAATTTCACCATCCAGTGAGTTTTTTTCCCCCTTTCGTGTTTTCCTTGGTTAGGGGAGGGAGATAATCTCCTTGGAGTATATGTGCAGGAACGCCTCGCCATGACGTCTCTAAGACAGCTAAGTGCCAGGGAAGGATCCTGTTGTCTTTGAGGAGCCCAAATTCTTCCTCCCGTAGGCTCCAGGATGAGTTTTACTTGAGGATTTTGCCTGAAGGAGCCTGGGCACAGCGGCGGCAGACTGGTCACGCAGAGCCCTGTGTGCCCCGGGGGCCACCTCTGGGCTGACCCTGGTCCAGGCTGTCCGGGAGAGCAGGGACCCCCCAGAGCCGACCCCAGTCTGGGGAACCTTTCGGGGCGGAGAACGCTGCAGCCCTTCCTCTCCTGACCCAGGAGCGTGTTGGCCCTTCCCTGGCCCTTCCTCAAGTCCCCTGAGAAGGTGGCAGCAAGGGTTTGTTTCCCTGGACCGAAGAGCTGTGCTCGGTGCCCGTTTCCTTGGCTGACCACTGTGATTTCTATCTGCCGGAGATTTCCTCAGGCAAAGCAACACTTCTCAGTCTGGGCTCTCTCAAACGACATCCAGGATGGGAGCGGGGTGCTCAGGTCCCCGTCAGTGCCCTGTCACYGATGCCTGAACTAGCAACAGGCTTCTAAGGACCATGGGAAACTTCCATATTACTTCTAAGAGAAATTATGTGTGACTCAGTTTCCCCACCCCCTCTTGAGTTGTGACTTGTTAGGGCTGAGGGATTAATTTCTCCCTTGGGCTGGGAGGAGAGGGGCCAGGTGAGGCTCTGCCTCAGCAAACCTCATGGAGTGTGGCTGTGTTGATGGGATCCATCTGTCAAGAATTGCCAGCACCTGGAGAGGATCACCTTGGAAAGACACTGGAAACCAAGAGCTCATGCTAACTTTGAGTGACTGGCAACTGAGAAAGGCAGGACATATGGAAGTGGCATCAGCAGAGCTCAAACTGAGACTGCATGTGTTGGTGAACTTGTGTTAGGCCATCTCTGCCCTGAGCTTGGTGGGAGAGGACCGCTGGACATGTGGGTTTTGCCTTTGAGTTCACAGTGCTTTGGGCTTGTTGGGGAGCTGGGCCAGGCTGCAGGGCTGTGGAGCCTGAAGGACCTTGCTATTCCTGCTGCCAAAGGCTCRTGCTGGGGCTGGGGTTTGCTGCTTGGCAGAAGAGAAACCTTTCTTGTGAATGGTTGTCTGTACGTTGTAATCCTCCGTATATGCTGTCTTCCCAACTTCGGGCGCTGGGTAACAAACCACCAGGGACTGCAATACCTACTGTTTTAAAGCCAAGGCTATCCATCTAATAAGCTACTAGCAACCAGTAGGGCTTCTGGCCTTATGAACCCAAGGCCCAGCTACCTCATGCTGTCRTGCAAGAGCACTACACTGTGGAAGAAAAAGAGAGAAACTGGGCCTTGGGCATGCCAAGCGGGGACAGAACRCCCAGCCGAGCTGCCTCCTCAGCCAGCCTTGGCCAAAGGGGAGCTGAGGGGATGCTCAAGGGTCCCACAGCCACCGCTGGCTAGGAAAGGACCATCTAGTCAAACCAAAGCATCTCTCGAGTACCTTCTGGTTCTTGTTCTGACCTGAGACAAGTAAAGCTACATGGGCCAATGCTGCTCCCATCCCGTTGTGTCCTGCCCGAGCGCTTCTGCAAGAGCAGCCCAGGCCCTGTTGTCCATGTTCATTTATACGGTGAGCTGGATGGGTTGGGGTGCGGATTTGCTGACTTCCAAGGCTAGAAAGCTCTTTGCACAACTCGGGGCGGACAGACACAACAGTAATCCATTAGGATTGCTTGTCTGCTGGTAATTTAGAAGGGGTTTTTTTTGCGCTGGGATGAGCTTCAGAAGAGAAGCTATTTCAGCAAGGCCTTTTTTCGCCTCAAGTTTTCTGCATGCTTCAGCCGCGCTGTTGTGCTTAAAACTGTTGTGTATCGATAAGAGTTTCCTTCCACCCCTAATCTACTTTCTCGGCGCTGTTCGGTGCTGTAAACAAGCCATTAAAAATGTGTTTATGACATCACAGCTGGTGACCATGGAAATGACTTTGATGTTAGAAAGACAAATACGGCGCCGTGATTTCACGGCAGGATCAAGGAGGGAGAAGACCCTTGTGCAGATGGCGGGTAATTAAGAGAGGTGGTGGAGGGGAGCCTTGGAAAAACGGGGCGAGCCAGCGGACCCAATGCGATACATTTTAAAGGTTTCTCCAGTGTAAAACATCTCTTTCAAACGACAAATTGCAGCACTCGGGCTGTGCTCTTTTAAATAAAAGCCTATAGGGTAAACAGAGAATTGGCGGGGAAAGCTGCAGAATAAGAATTATATATATGCAAAAAAAAACCCGGCAGGCATCTCTCCAGCTAGGGTGGCCTGCGCTTAAATCAGACTTGGGGCATCAGGGCCAAAGCAGCCCACGGGGCCAACCTTCCTCCAGTTTATACCAGTAAAAGTCCCCCAGGTTTTGAGTGGAAGTGAATGTAGCTGAGATCTTTGGGGGTTTTTTTTTTGGGGGGGAAAAGCCCCGTCCTTTGCTGCATTATCCTCACGGTCGTACCTGCCCGCGGCTGGCTCCTCAAAGGAGTCAAGGGAGCCAGGTTTGCAAAACCTCTTTGATTGTCTATTATTTTCCCTGCCAACGTAGCGGCGGCCCAAACTAAAGCAAAGGCTCTTTTCGCTGGAGATGCTGCAATCATTTGTGATTGAACAGGAATCAGTAATGTTCTCAGTGAGCGACCTCCGAGAGCGCCCGGGACGCCTGCAAGCCCCGGCGGGAAGCTGAGCCGCCTCTGCCGTTTGCTCTTGGGTTTGCCGTGACTCAAAATCATCCCCAGACTTTCAGGCCAGCGCTCGTGGCATGGCCGCATCCATCATTTATCGGGACTTGAAAATAAGCCATTGTTTTCACATTCATTTTATTAAACTGTTAGCATTACACGCTTCAGAGGCAGCGGGACCGAGCCCGCTAGGAAAGCATTAACAAAATCCTTCCTGGGCTCACTTTTGGAGCAGTTGTTCCAACATATGTAATTATGAATAAAATAGCCTCTGAAAAGTCCTCCTTGGATTCAGAGCGAGGCGAGAACAATAGGGCAGAGATTAAAAAAGATGGTTCTTCTCAGCTAATTGTTTTTAATAAAACGGTAAAAGTGAAGAAAACACCAGGAAACTGTAATTAGGATGATAATGCATTGTTCGGCAGAAATATGGGCCCTGTTGCCTCTGCTGCTACAGGGTAGCTAAGAGAACGAAGCAGAACGGGGGGGGGGGGTGTTAAATACCAGACGGGAAAGGTCATTAATCTCGTCTTGAAGGCAAAGCCGACGTCAAAACCTGCCGCGGGGCTGCCCTGAGCTCCGCTCGGCCCGTTCGAGGGTTGTGCTTGCCGCGTCCGGGCCGGCGGCGCTGGATGCTCTGCGCTGTTGCCGCGGAGCCGGCCGCAGGCTGAGGCCGGGTGTGACGAGCTGCCCTCGGAGAGGGTTTCTCGCCCAGAGGACGCCTGCGTGACTCTGTGCCCTCTCCGCCCCCAAAACATCCCTGCGCCAGTTACCATAGAGCTGCGGCAACTGGAGCAAGCAGCATATTCACCCAAACTGGCCGTTCTGGGGTTTGCAGTGACGGGCGGGCAGACCGGGGTAGCTGAGGACTTGTTCGGTGACACTTCGTGACAGTCCTGGGCTACTGGGGGTCTCTCCCTGAATCCTTAGGGATGCGGCATTTTGTTTGCTAGTATTTTTGGCGTGTGATTCACCCTTCAAGCCACAAGGAACCGTTGCTGCTCGTGAACCAGACAGTGGCGTTTTGGCTTGTGTTTACGGAGATTCGGGGCTGCCAGGGCAGGGCCTTTGCGGCGCGTGTTTGCACGCGCACCCTTGGGCCTGCTGTTCACTCTCCGTGCGCTTGCTTGGGAAAACTGATCCATGGGCAAAAATCAGAATGGCTTTTCCAGAGCAACATTTTGCAGTATTTAACCCTTCTTTTGCCACTGCCAGCTGCCCTTTGGGGTCTGAAACCTGCAAGTTTGGGAAGGTAGGGAAGGATGGCTTTGCAATTAGAGCACAGTGAGCACCTGCGTTCCTGACAGTGCCTCAGCCTTTCTCTGGGCTCATGCCTCCCTGCATAACATGTCTCCTCTTCTTCCTTTTTCTCTTTTTTTTTTCTTCTCTTCTTTCCCCCTCCCATTGCAGGTTGGCAGCAAACTCCTTGCCACGGAGGCTGGCAATCAGAGCGGGCTTGCATGTGTCTGTGGTGCTCACCTGTTGGGTGAAAGCTGAGGCTGCAGGTTTTAACTGGGCCTCCCAGGGGAGGCTTTTGTGCCCCCAATTAACCTCTTGCATAATTATCAACAGATAAAAGCAGCCTGGCCCCTAGGATGGGGGTAAAAGGGGCTGCTTGGCCAGTAGCTGCCCCTTGCTTTAGAGCAGCAGGTTGTGACTCCCTCTGGGGCCGGTGCTGTGGTCAGGGCTGGTAGAGCCAGGACACCCCCATCCCTGGCCATGGGGTGGCAGGGGGATGCAAGGGCAGGGTGTCTGCGCAGCACCGCAATGGCCTTTGGGGGTTATTGAAGCCCTGAGCCCCTGATGACTTGTTTGGGGCAGGGACATTGGGGGCTGAATTGCACCCTCAGCAATTTTTTAAGGCTCTTGCACCCCTCTTTTTGCATGGCCTTGGATGAGAGGTGCACGTGCTGAGCTCGCCTGCGTTACTGGGGTGCTTGGTGCACGGAAAAGCTTCCTGGGTGAGTGATGCTCTGTTAAATCCCCCGGCATGTTTAGCCCCGAGGAATGGACATGCGCATTTCTGTCCTGGCTGGCAGCAGGAGCCTCTTGGCATCCAGGCGTTTGGTATTTTGGGCTGGCTGTTGCTTTTTTCCTGATGGAAAATGGCAATAATAGGGAGGTTTTTAAGCATCAGGTGAAGGACCTCTGCAAAGGCAAGGAGAAGGGGTTTGGGCAGTTCCAGTATTTGTATCCTACCAAAAAAGTCCTGAAATTTTTGAGCTGAAGGGTGACTTTCATCTATATTTGCCACAGGAATTTAGTTCCATTGGGCTGGAGGACTCTGTGGTACCTGGACAGCTAAATAAGTGACAGTATAAAAGGCATAAGGCAGCAAAAGCTGAGCTACTGACGGGTAAAAGAAAGCTTTAAAAATATCTGGGTTTTCCTTTTGTTACACTTCAGACTGGTGCCTAATTAACACCTTGGAGAAGGGAGGCATTTCTTTTCCAGCAACCCCCTGCTTCATCTCCTCCAGCGAGGCAGGAAAGACCAAATTTTACATCTGTGAAATCCGTAAAGTAAATCAGAAAATAATATCTTCCCGAAAAGAAGAAAGAATGAATCCTTTCAGGCCCATACAAAGAAGCAAGGAAGATCACAAAATCAAAGCGTTTCAAAATACTCGTGGGTCGCGTTTAGCCGCTGGCAGGGTGCAATGGGGAGGTGCAGAGYGCAGTCGGTGCTCGTTTTAGGTGCTCCATTTTGTTTGTTTTGTTTTGCTTCTCGCGGGCTCCAGACCGAAAGCGATGCAAGGTCGCCTTATGGGAGAGGTGGAAAAAGTCATACTGGCAGCGTTCGGCGGCGTACCCGAGCGGCCGCGCCGCCGGGGAGGGCTTCGAGCCTCCCTCCTTGCTGGCAGGCTTGCTCGGCCGAGCCGCGTAAGCGTCCGAACCCCCTCGGTTCTCCGCCGGCAGAGCCATCGCGACTGCGGAGATATTGTCTGAACTCATCAGTCAGGAGCCGGGCGGAGACCACCAACGCTCTAGCCCCAAACAGCCCTTTTTCAAAGGGAAAAATGTTGGTGGATTCTCACCACGGTGATTATAGGGGATTATTCGAGGATTCTCAGAAGTATCTGAAAACCAATCTTTCTAAGTTATTTCTGAATAGCTATTGAATGGATAATTTCCATAGCCATTATCAAAATGATGTGCTGGCGGTGAAATTCGGCTGTATTGTATTAGATCAGTAATTGGTGAAATGTTTTCCTAGGGTTAAAAGTAGTGTCGGCAACAGCTCTGTGTAGGGATTTACAAGGTGTTTAGGTACGTTTTTATGTATTCAGTTGCTTGATGCTATCCAAATGCTTTGATGGTGTGGAGAAAGCTAACGGGATTTATCTGAGTATTTAAAGACAAACTGAAAAGACTTTTACCTTCTAAGACCCAAGTTCAGAGTTGCATCGCTTCTGTTAGCTGTTGATGACACAACCAGCATTTAAAACAACACAGTCTTGATAATTAATGATTTTCCGGTCCGGGGAACAGAGCAGTAAGTAACCGAGGCTCAGAAGAAATCAACATAAATATACTAGAGCAATTAGTAAAGAAAACGTCAGTGATAAAAGAGTGAAAGTTTTCCTTAGTTTCTTTTTTCTGTTTTCTCCTGGATTATGGCAGTACAGATTAAGGTTATGCCCTACCTTCGGTTTCTGGTGAGCCACAACCCAGCAGGGTGCGAGGAGGGGCAGGACCACGCTGTGGATGCCGTGGGGCTGGTGCAGGCGCGGTGGAGCCAGAGACCTGGCGCCGCTCGTGGCATGTGTGGCTGCCGGCAGGCTGGAAGGAGCGTTTCGTGCCCGGCCCTCTCATGAACGCGGTTTGCGGCAGCCTCTGGTTTGGCATGTGGAAGGGAGCTGAATCCAGCTAAGGAATGAGCGTCGCTCCTGAAATCGTTCCTCTCCCATGAGGTGCTGGCGAAGGGACGGAGCTGCTTCAAGGCTGAGGACAGCAATGGATAAAACTCAGCACATGCGTCGCAATGACTCTGAGCCGTGCGCTCCCTCGAGGGCTGCCGGGCGGTGCTCCCGGCGGGTCTTGGCGATCCCGCGTTTCCTCCGTGCGTGGTACCGCACCAGCCTGCACCTCAGCGCTGCTCCTGCTGCCTTCGCTGGCACCACCAAGGCCCTAACCAAATGCCTGGAAGCACTGGGGGGAAAAAAAAAAAGCTTGGAAAATCTGAAATTATACCAATCCTTTTGCTAAGCGAGAGTGTAACCAGGCATCTCTGCATTGGGCTGTTTGCATCAGAGGTGGCATGGAGGGTGCAGGGTGCCCTGTCCGCCCTCACTGCAGGTTTCCACCTCCCTCCTGCTCCCCTGACATCAAGGGGGTGCGAGCTGAACTACCCTGCCTGTGGTTAAAGATACGCCTTTATTATTATTATTGTTATTATTATTATTATTATTGCTACCCCTCAGCAGCAACAGGGCCTAAGGAGGCCTTTCCGCAGCTGGTTTCTGTGGGCGCCTGTCGGACCACGCTGCTGCGGGATTGTCCAGCACCTGGTCTCCAAGAGCTAACCAGCCCTGCGGGGCTCCCACCTGCGGCGGGAACGCTGCAGCGGAGCGAAGCCTGGCTGCTCGCTCCTGCTCTGCCTAGCTGGGCCCAGGGCTGTCCTTCCGGTTGAGCAACGAGGCAGTTGAGTCCATTTAGAAAGACCAAATAGAAAAGAAGAAAAAACATTACTTCAGTATTCGCTGGTGTAACGCATAGCACCTGTAACCAACATAAGCAATGAAGGGAGATGCTAGAGGTCAGTGAATGCAACTTACCTAATTTGCTATGAGGATAAATAATATGAAACTAAGCTTTGCATTAACTACATGGTGATTAGAAAAGCATTTAAGACAGATATCAACACTTTATGATTGTGTATTTGAGGTAAATTCCATTAGATTCAAAACACTATCTGCAAAGTATTTGTCTTCCTGTGCGAAGGTGTAGTTGGGGGTCACTCTTCCTGTAGCCAGTCTCGCCGGTCTCCTCTTCAGTGGCTCTCTTCCATGCTGCTCTGCTTTCATCCGCTCAGGGAATGATGTTCCTCCTGGAGAATCCCACACCAGGGCCGTGGAGACCTGGCCCTAGCAGAAGAAAGGTAGGAAGGAGGGGGGAAAAATGTGACACATCAGTCTTGGACACACTGCAGCACGTCGAACCGAGGGGAGCTGCGGCGGGGAAGCCACTTATGTGCTCTCCTCACCAGCAGAGCAAGCAGGCTGAGAAAGTTGCGTGTGCACAGCAAGCGGAAGCTGACCCGGGCGGCCTCGATTTACACAGCGCACCCTTGGGACTGGCTCGTTACCGCAGCGTCCCCCTCATCATCACCTCCGCGTGACGGGCACAGGGATGGGAACGTGCCCTGGGATCCCCAGCGTGCCGTTTCCCTAGCAGCATCCAGCCTGGTCCTTGCGCAGCTCTCGTGATATGACAGATACACGTATCATCGGAAGCAGATCTTGCATGGCATTACACCATGTAAATCAATAATGTGAAAACACAGCCGTTAACACAACGCACAGTTTTGCCTATTATTACAATGCCCTGCCTGTTCCGAAGGAAAGCAATTTTACGCTCCACTGAAGCACGGTGCGCTTAGCCTTCAACTAGCGGCAAATGCCAGATACTGCAAAATGTTACTGGTACACAAGCAACGTCCTGTGTTTATTTGTAAGTCTCCCCGCAAAGACCAATTTCAGCAAGGGYGAGGGCCGGAGTGTGAGACCAGCGCAGAGTCCCTCCAAACGATGGTTCGAACCCCTCTGGCCCCGTGCTTCCTGCAGCTTTCCCCTGACATCCGAGGGTTGTCTGTGGGACACCTGTCCTCGGATCTCCGGGGCGAGGGAGTCAGCTCTTTCTGGGCATTTTTTATTCTAATTGGCCGAGATGCGTGGAAATAGTAGCATGAAACCTCCAAAACCATAATTATCAATTTGGGCCTCAGTGGCTGCTCCGGCCATTTGTCAAGTCTTACAGAAGTTGAGTCATTTTAGGYAGGGATGCTGAAGGAAGAGCTGGTGACAGCTGCTCAGAGCTACTGTTTGGGTAGCAGGAAAGAGGAAAGATGCTGCCRTTTAACGGTAACCCCTCCTGACCCTCTCTTTAAAAGCAGAAGTTGTTCAGAGTCCGCTTCTGAGCAAGGCAGACTGGATGTGCTTAGCCTGGGGTAGAAGTCAGGCAGAAACAAGATACGAGCAAAACGTGTCGTTGAGGTGGAAAAGCCATAATTCCTGAGTTTATCAGCTCGGCGTAAGGGGGCGCGAAGGGGCACTGCCATTTACTCTTTTTCTATCAAGCCGTCTTTAAATACGAAGCCTGCAAAGTGCTGAGGCCTGAGCTGTGCGTATTGATTTCCCTTCATGCCTGGATGGAGCCGGCGTGGTCGTGGGAACAGCCGAGCGGGGAAAGGGCTGGAGCTCAGCTCATGCCTCCCGAGCTTTCCGGCAGAAGCATTTTTCGCTGAAAAATGGTGACTTTGTCAGAATCGGAGTATTTAGCAGAAACAAATTATGCTGCAACTGTTGGCAGGAGAAAGGCGAAAGGAGTTGCTTCGGTTTTCCTGTTTGCTCTCGCTTTGGCAGTAACGTGTTTCGAGGATGTCCTACCAAAATGGTTTCGAAGCACGCTTTTCCGTGTATTTCACGTTTGCTTTTTTCGATGGGAAGACCAGTAGATGCCGTGTTTGTGTGCTAACAGGGGGAAGCCCAGCGGGTTCTTGTTTTGCCAGGTCACTGCGTTCTAGGTCTGCCAAGAGGAAGCAGCTTGGGAGCCCTGCGAGAAGCGTTTTTCTTGGTGTTCATTTTTGGGCAATTTCTAGGTCTTGAATGTTGTCCTTGATGTGAACAACATCAAGGACAGAGTYGCTGGGTCTCTCAGTATCTGCTTTTCCTGCTCCACTATTGCTGGTGACCTGCTTCGCCCCACGAGCGGCTCCGTGTCCACCAGGCAGCATGGCCTGGCACACGGAGAGAGGCGCGTGGGGCAGCTGCGAACGGAGTCGGGAACGTTTCGTCCAGCAGAAACCAAGCGCTGGGTTTCATCCCTGAGTTCTTCTAAAGCTTTTTCCTTTTCTCATGTGGGCTTAGGTCAATTTTAAAGTGAAAACACAACTTTGCAACAGGAATTAGGAGCATTTTGTCTTGGAAATATTCACGCAAATCGTCTTGGGTTTGTTAACATAYACCTGCTTTTTCCTCTCTGGAAATATTGGTGCTGTTTGACTCAAGCTCAGAAGTATTTTGTTCCCTGCCCTGCTCCCTTTGCCATTGCACTTAGCGTTTGCTAGAAACAAGCTGCCCCTTGCGCCGTGCCCGCTTCCTCCCTGCCTCCCGCGCGGGCAGCGCGGYGGCTGCAGCGTCCTCGGACGGCGCCTGGCCCTGCTTTCGCTTATGCGGGGGAGAAGGAAACCCATTTCCCCGGCGGTTCACGTGGCTGGAGCTGTCCCGCCACACTCGTGGGCTCTCTTGCGCATAGAAGAAGGGGAAGGGATCCCTTCAGCGTTATTATCTCTATTATAGAGTCTACATTAATTTTGATTTTCTCTTTTGACTCTTTTGTTGTGTTTATTCCCAGGGCTTTCTGTCACCTCCCTTCTATACTTCAATGTGCCTGAAAATGTTCTGTCAGGAGTGATTGTGTATGACTTGAAGAAAATGCAGTTTCTAAGACTTGCTTAAAAATCCCCACTGCTTTGTATTTTTTTCTCCAAATTAGTGCACCTACAAGCTGAAGCTTCCACATCTGACAGTGATATGTATTTTATTATGACTTACTGCCACAAGACCTTTCCACCACTGCATTTCTCTCTCTCCCATTTCTTGTCATGAATGTGAGATTTGCAAGGAATTGTCGTCGTGCTGAATCTTTGCATTACGGCCTGGGATGCTTTGGATAGGACTTCAGGGAGCTGAAGGAGACCCGAGGAAGAAGTTCAAAATACTCTGGAGAAAATTCCCAAAGCCATAGGCAAATATTTTCAAACGTGAAAGATGTTCAGCCATCCTGGCAATTCTCCTTAAATACATTATTGCAATAGACAGCTAGACAGACAGACACTTATATACTGTTGACATTAGCTTGTAGCTTCCGCTGTCACCCACCGACGGGCTGCGTGGATGGAATGAGGATGCTTCTGTCCTGACTTCGGGGAGCTTCATATATTTGACAGTACTGAAAGAATTTTTAATTGGACTCATTTTACTTTTTTTTCATCAGAAATGAGACAATGCACACGAGCCCCTGTGGTTACTGTAGTCTCAATCAGCTGCCAAATAATATTGCAGAAGTTGTGACTGGATTAATGAAAAGCACGCAACAAAATTATRATTGTGAGGAAATTATCCTACTGGGGGCTTTAATATAAACTGGTGGGACAAAATTAGTCTTAAATTAAGGAAAACAACTAATAGACTAGATTTCACTCGGTTGATAAATGTACCAGTAGGCTCCCATTCCCAGGGTGCCACTCCACTGCTGATATGGTTTTTGAGGCAATATGCCCATGGGAGCGACACCGTGTGCATGTGCTGGGAGGGGGCGAGGGTTTGGRCCAGCCCGGTGGGACTCCCCTGAGCACCTCTAGGGCCTCGTGGCCATCAGCTGGACCATCCGGCACCTCGATGGGCTCCCACCGCTGGCATGTTGGGACAAGGCGAAGGCTCATCTYGGTAGCCTCGTGTCTCATCCAGTGCCTGCTCGTCAGTTCTTGTGGTGGACCAGTTTAAGCTATAGCCYCCATTAGCTTCTCATTCCCTCCCCTGACTGCAGTTTGGGGAACTTACCAAGAATACTGGTGTCAGCAAAGACTACKGGAAAGCCAATGTTAATGCCCACCTAGTAGGGGGCACTGTGCATGGCTGTACTGAGTTTTCCCTCTGTTTCTAAGGCCCTGTTAGATTCCTCCCTTCGCAGCCCTGCTGGGCCCAGCGTTTTGCCAGTGTGYTAGACTGAATTGCAGTATCAGTCGTCTGAGCAAAAAGCTCAGTTTCCTTCAGAAATGTTCCCTCTTTTTTTAGGAAAACATTTCCGTTGCTTGCATCTGCCACTGGCTCTCAAGCGGTAAATCCCAGGCAAATAAATCTTTATTTAGAGCAATAAATTCACTGCCTTTCCTCCGAGGCTTTATTTTCTCATTTAGTGACCTCTTGTTCCTCGTGTCTTTGACACTTCTCCGATGTGCATTAAGCAAATATGCAATCATCCTTTCATTCTCTATCTTTGCTTTCATTATGATTTTTTACACTTCATTACATTTTCCCTCTATAATTGCAACTCTTTGTTGTACCAAAGTTTTATGGCTCTTTCCTCTCTTCTCTCACTTCTTGTGTTTCTTTGTTATTCAYGTTAGCTTTTCTTGACACTGTGTTTCTAGTACATTTTCTAGATGTCAAGCAAACTCTTAGGCCTAAACTCATTTATCTTTGAACACTTTCCMTTTCCACTTCAGTGCTCTACCCCAATGAATTCCATCCAGAACTTCCTTTTCTTCTAAAATTGGCTGTGCTGCTTTTATTCAGCGTTCTTCCCTTTTTAGGCCTAATTATAAATCCAATTGTTAGTTCCTGAATGCTTCCACGAGCTCCATTCATTTCCGAGCGCAGTGCTGCCATAACTGCCGGGGGAAGTTGCGTGACTGCCCTTTCAAAATCCTAATATGATCTATATGAGAAAGAGAGATGTTATTTCTAACTTAAATTAAACCACTGCGCAAGATCAGGCTGTTAGTCCCTCCAGTCTGTTCTCCTGTCTCCACATGTACCAGCCCTAGAAAGTTTAGAGGAAAATGAGGAAACTCTGTAGTGGAATAAGCATTTATCAGGTTTCTTTCTGTCCCCTACAGCTAGCGGCAGCACCGCTGAGGAGCTGACGGGAGAGCTGGTGGGTCACCGTATTGGCTTCTGATGGAGTCAAGTGCGGGAATTTGTTGATGTCCAACTGTTCCTGCAAAGCCAGTTCAAAGTGGCAAATAGCTAATTCACACAAACACTCAAACTGCCTCTTTCCTTAGGAATTTTTTCCGGCTGCTTGAATAATTATATATTAATTTGTAAGCTGAAAGCGTRGCTCYTGCTAACTTRATTTTGAGAACCTTTGGGAYAAGTGACCAGGGAAAACGCTTKTTTGTTTGTTTGTTTTTCAACAGCTTTTCCTTTGGGAATTGCTGAACTGATGTGGTTGAAATTTGACCAAAATTCAGCTTGAGGTGATACCCAGCAATAAATGCTGCCAAGCGGGTGGCTGCAGTTTAGGAAAGCCGTGTGCTGTTCGCGCCAGCTCTGGGGCTGGGGTGGGCACCAGGCAGCGGTGGGGTGCGTGGGAAAGCCCGCCTGCAGTTCCTGAAGCTGGCTCTGCTCTCAGGTGGTACGTGGAGCAGATGTCAAAACTCAAGGAAAACTGCACAGGAGAGTTTTTCAAGGGATGGCAGAGGTGAGTTTCTCTCCTCCTGCTCCACAGCTGCTTTCTGCAGGAAGGAAAGACTTGAAGGAATTTGCCTAGAGTGATCAGCCCTCTTCCACRGAGAGTTTTTTCCTCTGTTACAGGAGGTCTCAAAGCTCACAGGCTTTCCTGCCAAAGGCTCAAACCCTTCTCTGTTACCTTTCTGTTTTAGAGGGCGCAGGCCCAGCAAACTCCCTGTTGTGATGTTCATTTTTCCCCCTTGTCTCTCAGGCCTGGGGAGGGACAGGCTAGAGGTAGGAGGACTTCAAGGAGGTTGTGGTTATTCTCYCTGCTCCTGTTTCCAGGTGAGCCAGGCCAGGATCCTAGAATAGGGCTGTTCTTCACCATCCTTCTTGGATGGAGCCTGTCTCCAGGCACAGCTTTGTGAGTATTTGCTAATCAGGCTTCGGAAGTGACTTGGGGAGACAACTCTGAGACCCTCTATAGGAACCTGGTTGCCCAGCAGGAGAAGGCTTGGGGACGCATCTGGAGGCAAGTTCCCCAAATTATTAATCACTATGGCAAATCTTGGCCTCAAGGGATTTTGGCTGAGCRCAGAAGTCTTGTGATAAGTGTCTGATTCCAGCCTAGATGGGTCCCACTCTTACAGAGCCAGACTTTAAGAGCAGCTAAATGAGATAACGGATTTGAAATTTGCTCTCCAGATACATCAGGCAGTGGTTGCCTTTAGGTATGTTTGGGTGTTTAGGTAGCTTTGCCTGCTGCATTGAATATGCTCAGGAAAGGAACGCACACAGGGCTGGGAACACAGTCTGAAATAGAGAACAAACAGGAATATGAGGCTATTCCTGTGGAAACGTTGGCAGGATTTGCTTAGATCTAAAATGGGCAATGAAGCACTTTGTTTCTCCTCCATAATTGCCCTTGGAGGAAAGTGATGACATACAATTGCTCTTGTTCACTTACTTTCTGATTTCCTCCTGTTCTTAGAGCATCTGGAAAAAACATGAGTAACGTGATGACAAAGTTCATCCTTCGCTCTGAGTAGAGCAGGAGAATGTCAGTGACTTTACAGACCTGGGGCACTCTGTCATCCAGAGCCTAGTGCTGGGACTGCTCTGCTCTGCTCTCTAGGCATCRCTTTCTCTCGAAAGCCCAGGAGAAATCAGCCACTATTTTCTGGCCTGACTTGTTGTGACCTTTTGGACTAGAGCACAAGCGATGTCAGCAAGCCCAAATGCTATATACAGTGATGGTCCTCCAGGAATGCAAGCAAAGCAATGCGCCCTGAAATGAGTATATAGGTATGGTTGTGCATCATGCCTCAGGCACATCACTGAGCCTCACTGATTTCTAGTCCTAGCCCTGCCATAGGCTCACCTGTGGGACTGTAGGCAGATAAACCCTTTAGACTCCACTTCCCACCTGTAAAGTGGAGTTGATGCTGTGTAGGATGTATGGCAATATTGCTGAAGGAAGTTTAATTCTGATGAAAGCTTTAATATTCCTCCAGAATCGCTCTGAGTTCAGCTCAGTTATTCAGGGAGGACTTGCCCTCATGCAGATCCACCTGTGCAGAACAAGTGTCCTGGGTGGAGAGGAGGCAGCTCCTGGCATGCGCAAAAGCACACATCTGGAATTGCCACTGGTGGGACCATTGTGTGGGGATGGAGGACTGGCACGCAGCAATGGAGGACTGAGCAATAAAGCTCATTTGGGCTCAGAAGAACAGCATCACCTACCTTGTGGCTCATTGCAATGCCTGATATGAGGTCACCCCCAGGCTCCTGCTGTTTGCCAACACAGGGCACCAGTGGAAGAGGAGTTCAGACTCCCCAGATGCCAAATGAAGTCTTACAAGTTTCCTGAGCTTAGAGACTGAGCTATTATGAAATCCGTACATCAATTTGTTAAAAGTTTAGGCAGTTTTTTAAGAACTTTCTTAAGTGAAGCTGCTTGAAGTGATGGGATTCACCATGAATTGGTTATCATGTGATCACTGCCCAAGGGATGCAGAAGCGTATCAGGCTATTTTAGCTTCTGTCTGAAATTTCTATCCTAGCTTGCAGAACCATTGCTTTTTGGGGGGCTTGCATATTCATGTGTGTGCATGTGTGTGCTAAGGGTATTTTGTCTCCTTTCATGATATCTGAGAGTGGGAGATGGAGACACCTCTTACACCAATTTCTCTGTATCAGACTAATCAGAGCAGATGACCTGAAGAATCAGCTATCATATGCTGATAAATAAATATATCTTCCAATTTTGCTAAGCATCTACGGTCAGCTGTACGTGCTAGATGGCCGTGACTGGATTATTATAGTCTGTCATTTAAGCATGAATTCAGACATTATTTTAGGTCAGTATTATTTAATAGGCTGGAAGAAGCCTTTTGGAGCTGTTATTATCTCTCATGTAAATGTACATTAAGGCAATTTGAAAAGGCGTATGGTCTTCCTAATGGACCGTTTAGCTCCTCTGGGAAGGCTGAGGTTTGCGTACTGTGTCACACGGGGGCTACCTGCCCTGCAGAGGACATTAATTAACCGGGATGTCAGGCGGCTGCCTGGACCAGCCAAGCTGCTGCCCCGGCTCCAGCCAGAGTGGTGAGGGTGCGAGGCAACCGGCCGTGCTTCGAGGACCAGCATAAATAAGTTTAACCAGTGACTTAAACTTCAGAGATGATTTCACCAAGTTGGCCGGGCACAGATCGACCTTATCAATCACTTCATTGCAGCCGTGGTGAGACGATGCTGTGCCGCTGCCGGGTTACAGACCCGCCGGGGACCTCGGAGCCCGTCGGGGAGTGAAAAGTTTCAAGGTCCAAAGAGCGACCTCTGGGAATTTGTTTTCTTTGGAGAGGCAGGAGCTGCAGGGAGGGACCATATCGCTTCACCCCTGCTTGTTAACAAGCCGCAGCGCGCCGTGGCGAGGGAGTGGGGAGGAGAGGATAAAATCCCACGYGGCACAAATAGCTGGCTGGCTGGGCCGTTACGGTAAGAGGCATGCGTGGCAGGGGAAAATAGCAGCATCTTCCAGTTACGGGCCTGAAATTACAGTAAGAGAGGTTACACGTGTGCTCATTTTCCRTTCTCGCCGCAGCCGGCGGGCCACGCTCGGGAGCAGAGAGCAGTCCCAAACTGCCGCGGGATACTATTATTTTTTTATTCGACTCAATAAAAATCTGTGATTCATTAAGTGCTCGTCGTGTTTTGATACGTGGATCAGGAAGTGATCAATAGCCATCCAAATTTAATAAAGAGGAGCTCTATTCTTGGGAAATGAGCTTGTTACCATGCCAACTATCGATCTCGCCTGACAGGCTGCTCTAAGTCGCAAAATGGGGGCCTGATGGGCAGGTCGCTCGCCTGCCTGCCTGCCAGCAGCCAGGCCTAGCTCAGCCTCTTTATTTAAACGGCTTTGGAGACAACCCTCTTTTTTAATACTGCGTCTATGCAATTCTTTGGCAAAGGTTCTAGATCGCCTGGAGCTAGCGGAAATCATCCAAAGCCTGCATTTTTCTTACTGGTGGTGGAAATAAAACACAGAAGCAAGCAGAGGCCAGCTCTGCATCGCAGCCTCCCGGAGCGCGCCGGGACGGAGGGCTCGCCGCCGGCCGCCGCCACGCGAGAAGTGCCAGCGATCGCCCCGGTCCCTCCGCCTGCCACCAAAGGCGCAGCCTCTCCTCTTGCAATGTTAATTACTTAATGCGAGCCAGATGGTGTTAAACGGCACCAAACCGGCCCCCTGTCAGGTGGATTTCTCCGCTCGACCGCTGCAAGGGAAGATTTGCATYGCAAGGAAGGCAGCAGCTCTGTGTAAACCCATCTTGGCTCAAAGCCTCGGCATTGCAGCCGCTCTCCGGTGTCGGGGGTGCTCTGAAAGATTTGGGAGCAAGAGCTGAACAGAGATGAGGACGAGGGGGGCTTGTCAAATGCAGGTAATGCAGCCCCAAGATCTCGCTTTGCCTGATGACCTGTTTGCAAAATGCCATGATTTTTATTTGCACTTTATTCTCCTCCCTGTGGCCCAGAGAGCGGGCAGGCCTGGTTGTCCACCCCTGCGCGGGCTGTGCGGGGAAATGCGCTGCGTCCTTCCCGCTGCGGAGGGATGCAGAGGAGAGCACGTTTTCCAAGCCACGTGGTGACGAACGCTGCAGACTCGGTCTGGCCCTGCAAGCCGCAGCTCCGCGCAGGGCTGCCTCAAGGAGCGCTCGGGACGGAGAAGCCCAGCGCACTGATAAGTCATCACTGTATTTCTGTATCATGAGTTTTTAAGGGCAAAACAGTTGCACCAAGCATGCCCTCCCATAGGCATTCAAGTGCTCGCTTGACCAAAAGCAGAACCCCAAAACACGCCGTGACTTTTGGCCCTATCGTTCTCCTTCGGTCCAACGCACACAGGGATCAGTGGGGCCAGATCTCAGCGGGCTTCGGCCCGTTGAACCACGGTGGCCCAGCCCCAGGGGTGGCGTGCGAGGTTTGGGTCCCCTCCGCGTGCGCACGCTCTCGTGGCCTCCCCTTCCCGGGCTTCCCAGGGACCCCGCTGTGCCGGCTGGATTCACCGGGATGCCCACGCCGCTTCTCGCTGCACGACCGGCTCTGGGACAGCTGCTCTCCCGGGTTGGTGCTTGAGGTTTTAGAAAGGGGTGGCCACGTACACCTTGGACAGCAAAGGATGAGAAGATCCAATTCTGCACTCAATACAGTCCCTGAATTGTCCCTGGAATAGTTTATCCAGTCAAAACTGAGGCAAAAAAGGAGGATTTCTTGTGGAATGATATAAAGATCTTGCTGAAGTTTGCCTGAGGAAAGGGAGTGCTGTGTGATTCATTCATGGCTTTTTTAGATTAGTTACTGTAAAGTGTATTACAATCTAACATTAAAATTAGCCCTGCTTCGAGGGGGGGGTTGGACTCAAGACCTCCAGAGGTCCCTTCCAACCTACATTTTTCTGTAATTTTGTCTCATAATGGTGACGTGAGGGCCAGCTCTGAACTAAATATATACCTGGTGTTCTTAGATGTTCAGACCTGACACTGAAAACTGAAAATTTCCACGAACTATTTCTGTATAGAAGGTGTCAGAGCAGAACCCCCTCCCTTGGCTGTGYAAAACTGAGATTATTGGATAGTGATATTTTCTGCAGTTATCGGAGAAGTTGCAATCAGTAGTTACGGCAAGTGTCTGCCCCTGTGTCTGCTTTCAGCATTTCTCCTCCCTGGGCTGTCCGAGCTGTAAGGACTCATCCCAAACTCCCTGTTTCAAGTTTCTTTCTTTCAAATATTCTGTAGCAGATATCAGCAGACATCTCCATAGGGTTCATTAACATGACTCATTTAATGGAAAGGTCCTTTCAATTTATAACAAAGAAGGGCACTTTTTTTAGTAAAGTTTAATAACCCGCAACAGCTCTCGCCCTCTGCAGTATTTCTACGCTGGAGTGGCACGGAGYGTGCGCTGAGCAGAGCTGGGGTGCAGCAGCTCTTTCAATCAAGTGCACACATGCCAAATTGAGCCTGAAATAAAACTTTTCTTAAAACCCGGTAACGGTTGTGCTTGGGAACGGACTGCAGGACCAGATCACCGCTGCCTGCGCAGAGCCTGGCAGGATTTGAAGGTGGTAAAGACTGTGCTTTCCGTTGCAGCCTGGAGCCTCGCCGAGTTTTCGCGTCGGAAACGACAGCCAGCAAGGCGGTCCCGCAGGTTCAGCGGCAACCTGAGCCCCCCACAGCCGGCCTGGAAACCGCTTCGTGCTCAGGAGTGGCATAAAGCCGTGTAAACCCCTAGCCTGCAAACTCGGAAAAGCTGCCGAAAGAAAGGGCCACGTGGCCTCGCCGGCCCTGACCCCGCGGCGGCTCCCTGCCCGGAGCGCCGCGCCGCGAGCCCAGCGCGAAGCCGGGGCGGGAGGCTGCGCTCACGCCTGCCAGAGGCTTTATTGCTCCCATAGCCGAGGAGCTGCTCTGCCGTTTTCACGATGGATCCCTGCCCTCACGCCTCATCGAGATTTGGCTGAAACTTGAGACAGACGCGCATCATCTCTGCGGGCTCACGGTACGGCTCGCCTCGCTGCGAAGCACGGGAACACGCAGCAAGTGTTTCACGGACGAGATACGTGTGCTCTGGCTGCCTGAAGTAGTAATGTTCCTCCTACAAGAGAAAAATTTAATTTTGTTCTGAATTCCACTATAACCAAACAGATCTCCTTTTATAGCCTGGATAATAAATCAAAGCAACACAAAGTCTCCTGCACAGAACTGAAGTGGTTTCTTAAAGCAAATTTGGCAGGAAATAAGACATCCTCTTGAAAAGCCAGTTCACTCTCCATACGCAGCACTCCGCCAACGCTTCGCTCAAATCTGCAAACAGGCACGAAAAGTCGTTTTTAGAAAAATAAAGAGAAATCTGCAAACTCTAGCAACCTTCTGTAAGATAGGCTATATGATTTTGTTATCAAAATAACTGATAACTTTGTCAAAGAAATCAGCCCACCAGCTCCTGGGTCTGCAGTGCGCAGATACTCAAATATCGCAAGAGCCATTAGTTTGGCTTCTTATAAAAATACAGTCAAACTGGTATCGCATCTTTCCTCTGTGCTGTTCCTCTTTCTTCCGTCCTCCTCAGCTAACGTTGTTATTTTTTTCTCGATTTCTTTCAGCCTTTCTTTCCTAGTTTCCATTTCCATCATGCGAACATGCCATAGCAAAGCGATGTAAGAAATGCATAATATATTTGCAGTAGTATATGATTCGTTTACTAGCTTTCATAATTAATGTGGATGTGTTTTACATACACAGTACTTCCCGCATGCATTTTATGATGTGAACACTCTTCAAAAATCTAATAAAAGGTAGTCCATTAAAAACGATAGTACTGTTCCTGTGGTGAGATTCATGTGCAGTTTTGCAGCAGTTACAGCAAGAACTTGGTGCCGAGTTTGTAATTCTAAACTCTGATTTTATGCTACTATTTTATGCAGCTCCTAATGCCAAAGGCGGAGATTGTGATAGCACGGTTGGCATGGGTATTGTCTGCTTTCAAACCTTGAAAACTTCCCAATCCAAACAACTTGTCTATCTGCTGTCTGGAGTTCAAGAACAAGTATGAAATTGTGCTGAATTTATGAAGAAATGTATGAGGACTATATCAGCCAAATAATGACAGTATCTCCACCTCTTAAAACCTGGATTTGTCTTGGGTTCGGTGGGGCTGAGAGACACGTGGTGTCACGGTCTGGGCCCCAAGACCCTGTTCCCAAAGGCATTTATTTAGGCATCTAATTGCCATCGGTGTTCACAAGAGTGGGGTACTGCTGAGGGTCTTAGGCCATGCACTTTATTTACCTATTATTGTCTTCATTAGGAGGATCTGAGCTTTCCGAATTATTTTGCGCTCATAGAGAAGAAAGCCAGGCTATCCATTTGCACATTGCTCCTTCATGCACTGTTTTACCTGGATGGATTCGGGAGCTTGTAGTTTCCTGCGTTCGTACTAAAAACGCGCCGAAAATAAATTCCGACAGCAAAACCTACGTTAAAAACTACTTGATCTAACACAGGCAGGCTGAAGATTCAAAAGGGGTATGAGCACGTGTTAGGCTGGAAAACCTGTTCCCGCCTCTCCGGATACCAGCCTGAGCTTTTGCCCACCTCCCCGCAGCGGAACGGTCCCTGAAGCCGCGGGGCCGACCCTCGGCTCGCGCAGCCCCCTGCGCCTTGGCACCGCTGCGCGCAGGACCTGCCTCTGCTGCGGCTGGGCGCYGGAGTGAGGGCGCTGGAGCCGGCCCCGCGCTGCTCCCGCGTCTTGCCCCGGCCTGAGCTATCGGCAGGTGAGGGGCATCGCCGGCTTTAATGAGCTAAGCCTGTGCCTGTGGTCGCCGGGTCGGTTTTGCAGCGTGCAGGCGTGCTTGCGGCAGGGAGAAGGTGGTATTTTGCGTGGTGCTGCTGGGCCGCACAGCGAGGGGCCGTTACAGCGCTGGCATGGCTCCGGCCCGCTGATTTTGCTGGGATTGCCTCGGACTTTCCCCGGAGCTTATTTTTTCGAAGGTGTTTACGCACCGTTTGGGGATTTGGTGTATCCCTCCCAGGCAGCGCTCCCCTCCTGGCGCTGGGGTAGCTGGGCTGGACGGGCACCTTCGCTATTTTCCCGCGAGCGGGATCAGCGTGAGGCTGCCAGTAACGCGCGTTGCTGCTGCCGCTGCTGCCGCTGCCGCTGCTGCCGCTGCCGCTGCTTCGAGAGGAGTCCTGCGTGCGGCGTGGGCCGGGCTGCCTGGGATGAGCTGCGGGGGCTAGCAGCCAGCTGCCTTCCCCGGTGCCGCACTAGGGGCAGGGTGGAGGCTTTCACGGCGGAAAGCGAGCTAAAATCCTAAAGACCTTGAGGCCCAAATCTGACCATATAGAGAGATCGCTCGTGCTGGGAATGAAGCCTGCGCGCCGGCACAGGGAGCCGGGTCGCCCCGCGTGTGGGCTCCCACCGGCGGGGAAGCACAGTGCCCAGCGCGTTCGGCTCCATGCGCCACAGGGAGGTGGGTCGCAGCAGCAGAAAGGGAATTGTGCCCCTCAGCAACCCAGAGGGAGGAAAGAGGCCGATAAAGTTGGTCATTTGTAATGTTTTCTAGTTCTGATGGAAGAGCTGGATTTTCTTTTTTTCTGCATGAGGCTTGTTTTAGTGTTGAACTGTGTGTACTGCTTGGGTATTTGAGGCTGGAGATGGTCTTGTCTCTTTTTTTTTTTCTCCAGACCATAGCCTAGCTTTGTGTGCTTATTTCTGCTTTTTCTCTGTCCTTTTTTCTCTTTTCCTTTTCCCTAACAATTGTTAAATTCATTATTTAGTGTAGAGAAACC
Organism: Apteryx rowi; assembly: GCF_003343035.1. NCBI lineage: Eukaryota > Metazoa > Chordata > Aves > Apterygiformes > Apterygidae > Apteryx > Apteryx rowi. Next base: position 1,628,276 of record NW_020450860.1, read on the forward strand.
TTGTAAGTGCATCTCGGTGCCCTGTAAGGGTCCAGGCAATGCCAAAAGTGGAGGGAGAGGGGATGAGACAGCAGTGCTGTTCTGAAACACTGATATTTGAAAACTGTGTTTTAAGTGAGCCTCTCTGGCAGGGGATTTTGGACTTGGGCAGGCGCGTGCAGGTGTCCGTGGGTCTCCGGAGCTGATCCGTGCGCAGACAATGCTGCGGCTTTCTTAGCGCGTCCTGCCATACCTGTTCTGGTGCAGTGCCAGCGGGTACTTCCAGTGCCACATCCCCGCTCCCGCGTGGCCACTCAGCAGGTGCAACGGTGGAGCCCGCTGTGCTCGCCGACCCCCTGGAGTGGCCGGGAATGGCTTGGGATAGAGGTCTCGATCCCGGCCCCGTAGCACTCACTGCTCTGCCTTCAGCCTGTCCTAGGCCACATGTTCAGCTGCCTGCCGTGCTCCTTTAGATGCATTTTGATGCAGAACATCCTGGTGCCTTTTCCTTACCCTGTGCCTGTGCCCGAGGTCGGTCTGGAGTTGGACAGAGGATTTATTTTACGGGCCAGTAGCTGGCACCACCAAAGCCGGGGCTGCTCCTCCAGGGGCTCAAGGCAAAACCCTCGTGTTGTACATGCAGAGCCCCCGGGAGCAGCAATATTGGCAATATTTCCAACCCGAAGCACGTGGCTGCTTGGTGGCTTGGCTCCGGGCCAGCCTGCGCTCCGGGTCCCCCCAGCACACGTGGCCCCTCCCGGGTCTCCCTTTGAGCAGCGGGGATGCTCCTGCCCCCTCGCCGGGGGCCTGGCAGGACTCCTGGCCATGGGGACAGACCGTCGTTGTGGGGGGATTAGGCCCCCCCCCAAGCTGCCCGAGGGGGGCCAGTGGAGCTGGTGGCCCCTGTGTGTCCTAGGCCTCGGTGGGGTGGCAGCCCTGGGTCCCTGCCCACTAGGTGCCATGTCAGAGCTCTGCTACCCAGTGCCGAACACCCGAGCCAGGGCCTCCGGTGTCCAAAATGGGTGAAATCCCGCTGGGACAAAGTGCCTACCCGGGTGGCCTCCTGTCTCCAAACTCCCGCCGGGGGGTCTCTGCCCCTCCAGCCACCTCCTCCCAGCACGGACCCCAGCCCCAGGGCCCCCTGCGGCACCAGCTCCGATGCGGCCTCCCGCGAGCTGGGGCGAGGCGGCAGCACGTCCCCTCGGTGGGAGCCCTGGGGAAGGCAGCAGCCCAGCCCTGCTCAGCAGCAGCCCGCCAGGAGCGCGGCGGCGGTCGGGCGYGCGTGGGGACTCCAGGTAGTCCCCGTGCACGGCCTGACGTCGCAGCGAGGGGGGCTGAGCCCCTGCTCAAAGCATCGCTTCAGGGTGGAGGGGGGGGGATACAGTGGGAAATCTGGACCCGGAGGGTCTTTTATCTGCCTGACAGGGAGAAAAAACTCCCAGGGGCTTCCAAAGAAAATAGCTAATTGCTGCTCATCCGGGAGGCGCGGTGGCGGAGGACGGGGTGAGGCTGGCACCTGCGGACCCCTTGGTGGGGCGGGGGGAGCCGAGCGCTGGCAGGGGAGGGGGGCAGAGCCACGCCGGGGGCCGGGGCTGCGCCCTGCGCCTGGGGGTGCCCCCGGAGCAGTGTCCCCAGCCTGGCTGGGTGCGGGAGCGTCTCCACGGCCAGCGGCAGCCTGAGGCGCCCCTGCACCCACGGCTCGCGTGCCGGGCACGGCGGGGGCGCCGGGCTGGCGCAGGGCTCTCCGCAGGTGCGGCGGTGGCACGGCTGGGCACAAATGCACGAGCGGGGCTTCCTGCGGGGCAAACGGGGCGGGTACCGGGGGGTCCCCGTGTCCAAAGCACCAGGGACTTTAAGGGTGGAGATATAGAGAGGGATATAGATATCTATATATCTCCATTTATATATCTCTATATAGATAAATATATATCTCCATCCTTAAAATCACATATATGAATATATATGTTGGGGGGGGGGTTGTTTTGTTTTGTTTTTTCTCTGCACCAGTAACCCCCGCCTTCACTTGCACCTTTAGTTCTCGGCATTTCCAGGCTGGCTGCAACAGAGCAGCCGTCACAGCCTGTACGTTAAACGGGAAATAAAATAAAAATAAACGCCCGCTTCTGTCCCGTTTTGAAGGATAAACGGCAAAATCGCCTTGCCTCTCCCGGTCTGGCCAGCTCCGCCTAAGGACCGTGAGGAGAAGCCAACGTTTGGGGAAAATTTGGGTGCGTCTCCTGCAAACGAGGGGTGCGAAATCTCATGAGATAAAATGATGGAGCAAACGGGGGGAATATCCTTGCCTGCAAATAGCCGCAGCGGCGGTAGCCTTTGTGCCCAGGTCGCCTTGGGCGGCAGAGGGGCATCGGGGCTGCCCGTCCCTGCCGCCTCCCCTTCGTGTGTCCTCTGGCAGGGGAACATCAACGGAGCCACCAGGGAGGTCTGTGCTCAGCCGCGTCCCCGCGGTTTGCGCCCGGGAAGGGTGGAAGAGGCAGGCGATATTGCTATAATATTGAACGGGGAAACGCGGAGTGTTTCTGTACGTGTGCGTTGCCAGAGGTTTGCACGGTTTGTCTGAAAACACTCGGAGCTGGAGGCGGAGGAAAGGGAGGGGGGGGTTAATAAGAACCACTTGCCACTTGTCTTCAATTAGGGTCCAGAAATTTAGCACATATATATCATATATATATATGATATTATATATATTTTTTTTATATAGATATACAATTTTCCTCGCTTGCAGTCGGGATCAAAAGGTAAACGCAGCGCACATGCAACGACTTCGGGGCTTTTCGTTAAAATGAGCGAGAAAGCAGGCGTTATCGTGATTGGCATGAGCGTTTTCGTGTCGCAGGGTCGGTGCCGTCCCGGCTGCGGAGGGCAGTGATCCCGGCTCACTCCTACAGAGCTGCCGCTCCCGCCTAACCCGCCTGTGCGGGCTGGGTCGGTCGGTTGCTTTTTTCGTGCCCCTGCAGGTTTTGGGGCTCCCACAGGCGCTTTCCGGGCTGGGGCGCGGAGGGGGGCGCGGCCGCCGCCCCGTCGAGGCGGGCTGCGCGGGGAGGGGGGGCTCTGCGCCGCGGCTCCCTCCCGCCCCGTCGGAGCGCCCTAATTTTGGCAGCCCCGGCAGCGCGCCCTCCTGCCTCCCCGGGGCCGGGCGGCCGCGAGCGCCCTGCCGCCGTGCCGCGGGCAGGCGAGGGCGCCCCGACGGCTGCGTCCCCCCGTCCCCCCCCCCCCGCGGGGGCGGCGGATGGGGGCGAGCAGGGGGGCGAGCAGGGGCCGAGCCGCGCACAGCGTGGCCGGGCAGCTCCTTGGCAGCCCCGGCGTTTGGGGGAGCCGGGCTGCAGCCGCGCTCTGCTCAGCCACCGCTCCGCAAGTGATGGCAAAAACGCATCTAAACACGCGGCGGTGCGATATATAAAAGCACAGCGGGATGAGCTGCTTCCCGAAAAGGGACTTGGTGATTGGATATGCCTTGGCATGATTGACAAGAGCTTAGTTTGGTAAAGAGAAGACACGCAAGCTTTCACAGCGGGATTTCTTTTCTAAAATATATCACACTAGCCTTTGAAAAGCGCCGCACACTATAAGGGAAATAAGGTTGCTTTATAGTGCGCTGACATTTCTTTAAAACACAACTAAGATCAAAAAAAGAAAATAAAATGTGTTCCAAACACAATGTTTTAATTAGTTTATTCTGTGCATTTGCTTTTATCTGGTGTATATATCACGGATCCCCACCCTTTAATTAAAACAACTGGCTGCCTACACAACAGCAGAGACAAATGCTTAACTTTCTCCTTTGTAGCTACAAGCAAACGCAATTTACTACAGCTCTCAGAAGAGTTTTTAAAATAAACGTGGACGCCTTTAAAGCTATCGGGGAATCGGCGAAGATACCGGGAAATGGCTGTTTCCTGGCTTTGAAAACTTGAGAGGAAGTGAAATTCCGCGTTCAGTTCTACTTGTAGCAATATTCACTTGCACGGCTCCGAGCCGCCAATTGGCCCTTGCCGGGGAGAATATGCTCTTAAAATCCTACAAAGGGAATTTAAATGGAACAAGGGCAAATAATTGCCTTTAACTGGGAACCGCAATAGAAGCGCTGAAACGGGGCTTTTGGTTCACTTGGTTGCTTTGGGGATACATATATTATTTTATTTTATTTTTCGTGCGGTGCTCGTTCAAGCCAAGGTTAAATGAAAACCCTCCTCTCCCTCCCGGCACCGTCTGCTCCTGGGTTGCTAAATTGAGGTACCTTTTTATAACGCGATCTCGCAAGCTCCTGCCAAAGCAGGTTCTCGTTACAGAATTGCTCCTTCGGGGAAAGGAGAGAAAAAAAAAACACAAACAAAAAAACAAGCCTTTTAGAAGACATCGGCTCCTTCGCCCCGTGGGAAGCGCGGGGGTTAAAGGGTAGTTACCGGGGCCGGGGTGCCCCGTCCCTGCCCGCGGGGGAGCGATGCCCCCGCCCCCGGGCGCGCTCCCCTGCGCGGGCCGGCGCGGAAACCCCCCCCCCCCTCGGGGTATTCGATAGCTAAAATATGGGGGGGATCAAAACGGCGGGGGCTCTTCTAGCCCGAAATCTCGGGGAGGGCACGGAGGGCGCTGGCTCTCCGGGAGCCCCCCCGGCTGCCCTCGGTTGCGGGCAGATGCTGAATCGCTCGGGGGCAAAATCCCCAGGTAAAATCCGGCCCCGGGGGAGGAGGGAAATTGGAAAACTGCCCCCTCCCCCTCGCCTTTGCCCCAGGACCCGGCGCTGTTTTTCGCCCGACTTTGGCCACACGGCTTCGATCGGGATTTTCCCGGCGAAACGCCGTGCCGCTCCGGGGCTGTTCGGGAGATGGAGGAGGCTGAGGGCTGAGCCCGGCTCCTGCGCGGCGGCTGCGCCCGGCTGGCCGGGGCGTGCACCGCCGGCCTCCCCGCCGCTTGCGGCGGGAGCGGCGGCGGCAGAGGAAGGAGCGGGGAGCCAGGGGCAGCCCCGCGGCTTTGCGGCGGCAGCGCGCTTCCCGGTGGGGGGGGGGCAAGAGGAAAAGGGAAGGGGCACATGTCCCCAGCGAGCCGGGGCGGGGGCTCGGCTTTGCCCCCCAGCACGTTAGGGAGAGCCGCCGGGCGAAGCGGCCAGAGGCAGGATGGGGAAAGGCAAACGGCGGAAAGGACACAGCCCTCGCTAGGATTTTTTTGTAAGACGTGAAAGTATTCAACACGTTGCTCCAACGTGTTCTCGGGGCGGGCAAAACCACCTCCCCTTCTTTAGGGGACGCCGGGTCCGCGGAGACACCCTCGGCGTCTGCCGACCTGCCGTCGGTGTCCCGGCGCGGGGCTGTGGCCCCGGCTCCGCGGCTCCGGGCTGGGGCAGGAGGCAGCCGGCGCTCCCGGCCGGAGCCCACCTGCGCCCGGGCCCCCCGAGGGCCCTCTGCTCCGACGGGCCGGGCCGGGGCCGCCTTTCCCCCGGGCAAGGACCCTGCCGCTCCTTCGGCTCCGGGCCGCGACTGTGCCCCTGCTGGGGGAAGAGCTGGAGCCGAGCTGGAAACCCGCGTTCAGCGGCGAGGAGAGCTGCGGCCCCCGAGGGCAGGGCTGGGGCCGGGCCCCCCGGAGCCCGGCAGCTCCCCCCATCGGCCCCCATCAGTCAGAGGCCGATGTCTCCTGCCCCGGAGGGTGCCGGTTTGGCGACTGCCACCCGGGAACGGCTTTAGCCGGGGTTTACACCTGTTGCGAGGCCCTGAGATGGCTCGACGGGGAGAGGGCAGGCGAGCCCCGAGCCGCGGAGCGGGGACCGCGAGTGCGGATGGGCTGTGCCGGGGCTGATTTGGGGACGGGGGCCGTGCCCCCCCCCCGCTGCCCTGTCCTCTGCGGTGCGCCCGGGGCTGCGGGGGTCGGGGCGCGGAGGAGACCCGCCGGCCCCCATGGCCGGGGCAGGGGCGCGGGCGGCCGCAGC
>NW_020450860.1:1634444-1637143 GCF_003343035.1 Apteryx rowi
GGGGGAGTGAGGAGACGGCGGGGGAAAGCCGCTCTTTCGCGGCCCCGTGCAAAACCCTTCCTGTCCCCGCCATCCCCAGTTATCTCCAGTGCCCCCATCGACCTTTGGGAGCATCGTTGCATTTACTGCAGGTCAAAAATCGAGCCCACAAATCCGGCCTGAGCACAGCCGCCGAGCGGCCCCTGTAAATCGCGGCGGGCCTGGGGGCCTTTCCGGCCCGCCTCAGCTCTCCGCGGGGTGCGGAGGCTCTTTTCCCCCGGGGGGAAAGGGTCTGGGGGCAGGGAGGGATCCTGTGCCCTGGGCGCCGGGCGGGCTCGGCAGCGGCCGCGGCCCGGGGAAAAGCGGCGCGTCTGGCCAGGCAAAGCCGGCCGCTTTGCCTCCCCCTGCCCCGCGCAGGTCCCCGGGGGGGGCCAGACCGTCTGAGCGGTTTCTGGTGGCTGGCGAGAGGCCGGAGGGCAGGAAGGGGCCGCGGGCGCGCAGGCGGCTCCGCGCCGGCTCCCGAGGGTGGGATGCCTCCCGGAGCCCGCGGCTCGCCGTTGCCCCCGAGGGCTCAGTCACGCAGAAAGGCTGGCTAAAGTCTGTGTCCCCCGCAAGAGCGGGACAATAGAGCCACCSTCCGGGTCACAGGTCACCTCCTCGCTGATTGAGATATTCGCGCTCCCCCCCCCCCCGGCTCCTCGAGGGCTCGAGGTGATTTCAAGGGGGCGGCCGGAGGGCGCGGATCCTGCCCCGTGGGCCGGCTTCCCCCCTCCGCCTGCGCCGGCGCTGCACCGCGCCCGATTTTCAGCGGGTTGCGCGCGGGGGGGGGGGGGGCGCCTTTCCGGGCATCCCGGCCCCGGCTCACTCGTCTCGGCCGCGTTTGGGGAGACAGGACCCATTTCTTCGCCAGCAGCCGTAACTAGTGTTTTTCCCACTCTTTTTTCCTTTTTTTTTTTTCCCCGCGCAGCGGAACGAGCCGTTTATTTAAAACTCATTTTGGAAGCGTAATTCCCCCTTCCCACCAACAAATACGCGAAAAGCTGCTGCAGTTAAGCGAACCCCGCGCCCCCTTCTTGGCCCTGCGGCGCCGCTGGCCCCGGCGGCCGCGGAGCGCGGTGCTCCCGGCACGGGGGCGGCTCCCCGCGCTGCAGGACCGAGCCCGTTTGCACCTACATTTTCCACCACTGGCGTATTCCTGCCTGCCTCCGTCTGCCCTTTGATATTGCTCGCCCCCTCCCTTTGTGGAAGTTCAGACCTGTTTACTCCAGCCGCATCTCTGAAGTTCAAATGTGCATGCGAGTGCCCCTCCGCTGAGTGACAGCTACAATGGAAATGTCTCATTCGCTCTTGGTTTGCATTTAATTACACTGCAAATGCAATATGTTTATGGCAGAAGAAAAACTACTTGTCTTTACGCTTGTTAGTGATATTCATTTGTCCACGATACACTGCATTTTAAAAGGTATTTAGGGCTTATAAAAAAAAATCGCTCGCTGCTCAGCTCGCAGAAGGGCGCGGGGGATTTTTTTGTTGTTGTTTGTTTGCTCCCCCGGTTTTGTTTTGCCCTTTCCTCGCATCCTTCGAGGAAGGGGGGAGGGAAACTCGCAGTGCAGCCGGGCACCAGCGCCGAAACTTCACCTGGCCTTTGCCCTGCCCCGGTGAAAAATCCGCTTTAATGAGTGCGAACGACTCGGGGCCGTTTTTCCTCCAGCGCTGCCCTCGCCGTGCCGGGGGCTGGCACGGGCCGCGGGGCAGCGGCAGGTCCCCGCGGCCGCCGGGGAGAGCCGCCGCCGGGCAGGCGCGCCCGGGAGCCGGGCACCGGCCGCGGGAGGACCCGCACCGCTTCGCGCGGGGGCTTTGCAATTTTGTGGCTGTTAAATTCCCCAAATCATCACGAAAAAAAAAAAAAGAGGGTGGTGGAAGTGAATTACACGAATATCTGTGCTTGACGTAAAACGGGGTGTCTTTCTCGGCCTTCCCCTCGCCTCGGGAGCGCGACGGGAGCAGGGGAGCCTGCGAGACTACTTTTCCGGTTGCTGTTGTTTGTACGTTTGCAATTGAGATAGATTTAAAAAAAAAAAGGAGAGCGCTCTGATGTTCCCTCGCCTCTGAAAAATAAATGCAAGAATCTGGGATCGGGCAGAAATGCCGCCGAATAAAAACGCAATTTCCTGAAGTGATAAAAATAATATAATTTTTATTTCGAAAGCACGGCGAAAAAAAATTATCATAGGCCAAACCGACAATGCACTTAAAAAAATAAACGCGTTTTATGCCATTCTTGGTCCTCGACCTAGCATATTCCGACTAGGAAGCAATCGGATTTAAATAGTGTCTACGTCCGTGCGGATATTGCTCCACGCACACACCCATACAAAGTTGGCAGAGTAGAAATGGGAAACGTATAAAAAAGATTTATAGGTTAATTTATGTAGCCTGATCCACAAGTACACTGCAGCATGACAAAGCTGCCAGCGCTGCCTTCTGCAAAGCGATCAAATACTCTCCGGAATAGCCAGTCCTCGTCTAAAGCTACGAGCGCTTCTTTCTCCCCGTCCCCCCCCGCGCGGGACGCCGTTCCCGAACCCCGGCAGTGCCCCTGCCACCAGCGAGCAAGGGTTTTTCCACGCAAAAAAAAAATCTGCATTTTTGTTTCGCAGCTTCTCGCGGCCGTAAAGCCGCCGTGCCGGCGGGCTGCCGCTGAAGCGGCGCGAGAGCCC
>NW_020450860.1:1637783-1638913 GCF_003343035.1 Apteryx rowi
CCCTCCTCTTGTTTTTCCGCTGCAACCATGCAATAACGGCAGCGAGGGACTCACCTTCCAACTTTGGGACTGTTCTTGGCGGCTGTGGCCTGGGAAATTTTAGTGGTTTGATGGGCACCGGTGTTACCTCTCGGGGAGATTTTATATCGGTGGCTTTTTTTTTTCCCCTCTCCTCGCTAGCAATCCCTAAAATAAAGAACGCGAAATCTTTCCTGGGGCCGATTGGGGGGAACGATGTGAAAGGCCTGCAGTTATAAAGCGCTGCTTGAAGCAGGCTCTCAATGCGCCTCTGAACTTGATCAGATTTTACGTTTCCTGCAGAGAGACGGCGGCGAGCCTGTAAGACCTGCCCAATAGACAGACTTGGGGGCTCAGCAAATCTCAGGATATTACAATTACAGCCATCTTTCTTTCTGCCTTTTATTTCCACTCTTGCTCCCCATAGTTCTTTGCAAATGCTTTCCAGAACAGAAGATGAGTGGATTTATAGCGCTGTCTGCAACTGATAATTACTCCAAGGCAGAACGTTGCCTTTGCAAAATAAAATTTTAAAAAAAGAGATAATGGGGGGGAAAAAAGAGAAACGAGCGTAGGAAAAATACAGCGAGGGAACCCCTGCGCTGGACGCAGCCCGGTAGCGCCGGGGCAGCGCAGAGGGAGGGGAGGGAGCGGGTCGCGTCGCGGCGGGGGAGCGCGGCGGCCCGCCCCGCGCAGCGCTTCTCCGCGCCTTCCCTTCCCTTCCCTTCCCTGCGGAGCGGCAGCGCCGGCGCCGCCAAGGGAGGCAGGAAAGACGCGGCTCAACTCGAGCCCGCAAAGTTAGCGGCGAAGCGGTGGCAGCGTCCCCGCGGCCGCCCGGCAGCGCCGGCGGGCTCTGCCCCACTTGTTCTGCCTTCGCGTTTATTCCTTAAAAAATAAAATAAAATAAAATATAAAAAATTCGCTGTTTTGGTTTTGTTTTGTTGTTCGTTATTTTGTTAACAGCGCGGAGGATTTGCGCCTCCGCAGCGGGACGCGGGTGGGAAGGCGGCCGGGCCCTCGCCCCACGCGGCCGGCGGGGCGCTGCGAGCCGCGCGTGGGCACGGGGCGGGGCTGGGGGCTGCCACGGGGGAACCGTGCACACACATGCACGG
>NW_020450860.1:1639583-1643254 GCF_003343035.1 Apteryx rowi
CCCATGACGATGCTGCTGGACGGAGGGCCGCAGTTCCCGGCGCTGGGGGTGGGCGGCTTCGCGGCGCCCCGGCACCACGAGATGGCCGGCCGCGACGCCGCCGCCGCCGGCATGGGGCTCGGCCCCTTCGCGGACTCCTCGCACGCCGCCGCCGCCGCCTTTAAGCTCAACGCGGCCCCGCACGACCTCGCCGCCGGGCAGAGCTCGGCCTTCACCCCGCAGGCGCCGGGCTACGCCAGCGCCCTGGGCCACCACCACCATCACCACCACCACCACCACCACGCCGGGCAGGTGCCCTCCTACGGCGGCGCCGCCGCCTTCAACTCCACGCGCGACTTTCTCTTCCGCAACCGCGGCTCCGGCATCGCCGACGCCGCCTCGGGCACGGCGCAGCACGGGATTTTCGGCGGCTCCCCCGGCGGCTTGCACGGCCCCGCCGGCATCCCGGACAGCCCGGGCTACCTGCTCTTCCCGGGGCTGCACGAGCAGAGCCCCAGCCACACGTCGCCCACGGGGCACGTGGACAACGGGCAGATGCACCTGGGGCTGCGCGGGGACCTCTTCGGGCGGCCGGACCCGTACCGCGCCGTCTCCAGCCCCCGCACGGACCCTTACGCCGGGGCCCAGTTCCACAACTACAACCCCATGAACATGAACATGGGCATGAACGTGGCGGCCCACCACCACCACCACGGCCCCGGCGCCTTCTTTCGGTACATGCGCCAGCCCATCAAGCAAGAGCTGTCCTGCAAGTGGCTCGACGAGAGCCAGCTCAGCCGGCCCAAGAAGAGCTGCGACCGGACTTTCAGCACCATGCACGAGCTGGTGACCCATGTCACCATGGAGCACGTCGGGGGCCCCGAGCAGAACAACCACATCTGCTACTGGGACGAGTGCCCGCGGGAAGGCAAGTCCTTCAAGGCGAAATACAAACTGGTGAACCACATTCGCGTGCACACGGGGGAAAAGCCTTTTCCCTGCCCCTTCCCGGGCTGCGGGAAGATCTTTGCCCGCTCGGAGAACCTCAAGATTCACAAGCGGACCCACACAGGTAAGTCCCCGCGGGGCCGCGGCCGGGCCCGGTGCTGCCGGGGGAGCGCGGCCGCCCGCGGTCCGCTGCGCGCCCGCTACCCAGGGACCATGCAAATGCTAATGAAACCTCATTTTCGGTGGCTTCCGTTCCCCCCCCCCTTTTTTTAAGGCGTGATTGGCACCTTTCCTAATTAAATCAGCGATACTTTTGTCAAAGTATTTTTATTTGTAGCTCTGTCTTCAATTCAGCCCTCCGCGCTGAGTGGGGGGGAGGCAGGAAGCAAACGCGTTTTGGCTCTTCTCCTTCAGTGCGTCTTGCAAAACTGTCCGAGCCGCAGAATTTATCTCGGGTCTTCTTCCTGCCCGGGCCCGCCGCCGGGCCGCCGTCCCCGCCGGAGCACGGAGCGCGGAGCGCGGAGCGCGGCCGGGCCTCGGCGGGCGGCTCAGCAGCAACAAAGGCCGGCCCGAATTCATCCCACGCGCAGCAAACCTCATTGTCCCTCCTCCCCGTCTTTATTTGGGGGGATGCGCGTGCATCCCCGAGGTCGGGCGAGCGGAGCGTAGGCTGCCCTGGGAGGAGGCAGGCGGGGACGGAGCGGGGAACGGCCCTCCTTCACCCTCTCTGAATTTCGCAGGTGAGAAGCCCTTCAAGTGCGAGTTCGAGGGCTGCGACAGGCGTTTCGCCAACAGCAGCGACAGGAAGAAACACATGCACGTCCACACCTCGGACAAGCCCTACATCTGCAAGGTGTGCGACAAATCCTACACCCACCCCAGCTCACTTAGGAAACACATGAAGGTAATCACCCCGCACCCCAGCCCTTCCCCCCCGCGCGGGGACGCTCGGTCGCTGGCGCACTCGGGGCCCGTTTCCCCGGGGCCGGGCAGGGCGGACCTGGGAGCCGCGTCCGCCGCAGCACCCCCGCTGCCGCTGCGGCCCGAGCGGTGCCCGGCGCCTAGGCCGTGGCTGGAGCGCAGCCTGGGGAAATGGCGTAGCTGCTTTTTGTGCTCCGGCTGGTGCAAGCGCTGCCCGGCTTCCCGAGGGGGGCTCAGCTCGGGAGGGCTGTGCAAATGCAGCCCAGCCGGCGGGATGCTGCAGCTGCCCGCGGCGGGATGCCGCAGAGAAGCGGCCGGGGGCCGAGGCAGGCGTTTGCGCCGAGCCGCGGGGCTCAGGGCGGCCGGCGAGGCATGCACCGCCCGCTCGCAGGGCAGCGGCCGAGCCCGTGGACCCCGGTGTCCTGCCTTCCCCGGGGAAACGTCCCAACCCGGCTCGGCAGGGCGGTGGGGGCCCGGGGCTCGCTCCCATCTCTGCCTGTTGGTTTTAGGTGCACGAATCCCAGGGGTCGGACTCTTCCCCTGCTGCCAGTTCGGGGTACGAGTCCTCAACCCCCCCCGCGGTGGGCTCCGCTGGCAGTAAGGACTCCACTAAAACACCTCCGGCCGCCCTTCAGAGTAACCCTGGCCACAACCCTGGACTGCCCCCCAATTTTAACGAGTGGTATGTGTGAAGGCAGCTGCTGCCCCGGCCAGAGACTGGACCAAATGCGTTGGGAACAAGGGAAAAAGACAAGACAAGCCAACTGCAGCTTGCTCCCGCGGAAATGGAGTTTCCACACCGACGACCGCATAGGGCTACACCTAGTTAACTGCCAGGATCCGAAGGGGGGTCTTTTATTATTATATTATAATTATTACTATTTTTTGCAAGCCCAGACGCTGGACTAGCCATGTCCTTTTCTCAGGATTGGATTTCTTTTTTTTTTTGTTGTTGTCATTTTTTGCAGTCGCCGTCGTTTCTTTTATTTCCCCCTCCCACCCCGGTTCTTCTTCCTCCAATTCCCCACTTTTTATTTTTAATTCGATTGTTTTATTTTTCCTTCTTTCGGTGGGATGTTGACATGAGGATGAAAATTCTCCTTCGCCTTAGTGGTGATTGTTTAAACTTACAGTCTTAAACCGTGCCAAAGTCCTGTTATGTCTTGAACTTTCCTCTCTAGCTCTCCTGCTGCTTCTCTCTCTCTCTTTGCTCTCCTCCTCTTTCTCCTTCTCTCTCTCCAAGCATTACACTTGTGAATGTATTCTCGTCTGATGGGGTCGGTCAGTATTTTTCAGGATGAGGATGTGGTGTTTATTCTACCCAGATTGTGACGTTTAGTATAACAGTTGCCTTTTTGTAATAACTTTTTTTGTAAATACATATCCATGATGCCATATTTATCGTTCGTAATTTAATTATTGATACAAAGTGCCGGGAACTGAACAATATTTATGGGGGAGAAAAAATTGTTTTCTAACAAAAAAATACAAACAAAAAAAACCTCTGTACAGCTTTTGGTTATAACTGCTTTAGCATTAAAAGTTTATTGTTTTGGAAAGAGCCCCCGCGAGCCGTTTTTGACCTCCTCCGCCCACCCCGTTTCGGGGGGACGGGGGCAGCCGCGGTGCCGCCGCGGGCTCGGTTCGGCGCTGCCGCCGGAGCCGCGCCGTTGTTTTCGGGTTCGCAATGCGGGAAAAGAGCCGCTTCGCTCCTCGCTGGTGGTTTTTCTCCCGGCCCTTTGTCCCCGCCCTCCGCCGCCGAGCGGCTTCGTTGCCCGCGACCTTGCCGAGGGACGGAGCCCGGGCGCGCCGCCGCCGCCGCG
>NW_020450860.1:1643309-1644633 GCF_003343035.1 Apteryx rowi
CCCCTTGCATGTATCGCGGCGTGTGCGGCGGCCCCGGCCCGGCCTGCGGCGGGCTGCTGTGCGGAGGGGGCTTGGGGGGCTCCGCGGCGCGCCGGGCTCTGCCTGTTGCCGTCTGGCTGGTGTGTGGTTTTTTCTCTTTTTTTTTCTTTTTTCCTCACTAGGATGCGGCAAAATGTCCCTGTCCCCAGGAGGGACGAAGGAGTCGAGCAGAGAAATCCCACCCGCGAAACTTCTCCTCCAGCGCCACCCAGGAGGTCCCCGCACCTAGAATGACGGCGGAGACCACCCCCCCCCGCAAACCTCCGCGCCCCCGGGCCCGGCTCCYGCCCCGACGCCGCTGCCCGCTGCGGGAAGGGCTCCCGGCACCGGCGGGCGGCGCGGAGCTGCGGCGCGGCCGCAGACGGGCTCCCTGCCCCGGCAGAGCGGGGCCGGTGCTCGCCTCGGGCGCCCGTCTGTGCCCCCCCGCCGCCCGCGGGGCCGCACTGCGGGCTAAGCCAGCGGCGGGGCCGGGGCCGCCGGCGGCCGGGGGAGCCCCCGGACTTGAACTTGACTTGGGGCGCCGCGGGTGGACGGGGCAGCCCCTCTGCCCCGGTCTGCCGCAGCGTTTTCTTGGCCTGCGGGCAGCTGCGGGCAGCCCGTGAAACGCTGCGTGTGCTTATTTATTAACTTGCAACAAGTCTTTCCTCTCCTCCTTTCCTCAAAAAAAAAAAAAAAAAAAAAAAAAAAAAGGTTAATCGGGCTTGAAAAAAGGGGAGGAAGCTGGATCACAGCTTCTGGGGCTGCACGTCTGAAAAAGGAAGGGGGCACGAAAAGCCCCGAGCCTGTTAGCGCAGGTTCCCTGCTCCTCATTGCCTAGCTTGTCCCCCGTGGCGGATTCCCCTCGGGGTGCCGCGGCCGGGACATGGATCTCCGCTTCTTTTACGCAGCGAAGTCTTCCTCCCGCGCTGCGCGGAGCGGAGCGGAGCCCGCGGGCTGCCCGCGGAGCGCCGCCGCCCCGGGGCCGCGCCGGGAGGAGCGGAGCCGCCGGGCGCCATCGGGTTTTCCTCGGATGCGCAGCTGGGTCGCGCCTGCCTCGCTGCGGACCGCGCCACGCCGGGAGAGGTGCCGGTAGGCTCGGTTTTGTTCCTGCTTTGCTGCGCGTGGGGAGGCGCGGGGTGCGCAGGGCTGCGCGGGTGCTGAGCGGCGCCGGCCTCCCCGGGCGAGCGCAGCGGGGCCGCTGGCCGCTGCCGGTCCCCGAAGCGCCGTCCCGGGGCTGGGGGCTCTGCTCTGGCCGGCCGGGGCAAGGGGGGAGCCGCGGCCCGGGTGCCCGGGGCGGCCCCGCAGC
>NW_020450860.1:1644701-1710837 GCF_003343035.1 Apteryx rowi
CCTCCCGGGGGGGCCGGGCCGGGCCGGGCCGGGGGATCCCAGCCGGGGCTGAGCACGGGGGGAGACGCGGGCCCCGATGGTGCCGGGGGCCCTTGCAGCCCCCTTAGCGGCTCTGGCGGGTCCCCGGGGCCCTCGGAGCACACTGGCTTCCCCCTCCCGCCTGCCCTGACGGTTGCTGTCCTGGGCCTGCGGGAGAGGCCCGGCCCTAGGGATAGCAAGGCCTTAAAACCAGCACCCTGGATAATTTGCCTTCCCCTGAGCACCCAGCTGGGCCCCTACCCCGGGGCCTCCCTGTCCAGCCAGGGCCGGCACCAGGGTGGGGAAGGGGGGAGCAAGCCGTCACCTGCACCCGGCTGTGGTGGGGTCCCCCCTCTGCACAGCCTCCCCTGAAATGTGGTGGGGGGGGCAGGGGGGGTGCATGGTTGGGGATGGAGGGTGGGTTGGGATGGCAACAGAAAGGGCTGGGGGCCGCCTGGCTGCGAAGCGCTTGCACAGCGCGCGGTGATGTGGGGCAGGGGGCCATGTCCCCCCACGTGGTGCACCAGGCCACGTCCTGCTGCCCCGTGGGACGCTGCCCTGCTGGGTGCCGCTGGCCTGGAGACCCCCGGGGTGCAGGCCAGGGCTGCCCCCCCCCCGCTGCAGGCTCCTCAGCTCTCGTGGACAAATAAGATGTTTTTCTCTCTAAAAAAAGCAAAAAGGCTGTTTCTTGCCCTTGCCCTTTGCAGGGAGATGCAGAGAGTCTTAGAGCGAGGAGGATCCTGCTTTTTCCCGGATTTCCTAGGCCAGTTTTGCAAGACAGCTCCCGATTTCAGACGCCAGGGCCTGGCAGTCGGGGCGTGCGGCAGTCGCCGTGCTGCGAGCTCGGGCGGAAGCGTGGCGGAGCCGGCCGCGGGCAGCACGGCGCTGCCAGAGCAGGTGCCATGTTAGCTCGGCTTCCACTACGCCATTAATAATGGATCTTGCGTCTCGCCCCGGAAGCGTCCCAGGACTGTGCAGAGAAGGGGCCGTATTCTGCCGTCCTCTCTCAGCCTGGCAGCCCCCTTGGAGCTGCTGTGCTTGCTTGTGTGAGCGGGATTAGATGGATTTGTCCGCACATAAACAGGACGCAGGATGGTTTCCTAAAAGGGGTAATGTTGATTCATTGTGTTACAAAGCATCTAAGCAGAGGCAGGCGATGAGCTGGAGCCAGCCCTTTTTTACCATGCTTTATGAGCCATGAATATTTTGATTCCTCTGGTGTCATTGTTTTTGCATATCTGTCTCTGTGTCTGGTGTAATCCTATGAAAATAATATWTTTTTTTTCAAGCTTTGTGCGTGCCATTAGTAGCCAGTGGTTGCACACAGTGTGGAGACAGAGTCCTGAAGGCATTTGATCAGGTTGTGTTCAAGGGTCTCAGCGCTACGGCACCAGGAATTAAGTTCCTGTAATAACTCTGTTGGATTTAAAGCTCTGATTTCCAGGGCAATGAGTTGGGTTTAGTGTTGTGTGTTTGCATATTTTTTTAGATGATGTTCCCAAATTAAATGCATCACAAACAAACTAATACCAGCCTTTTCGGTTGAGCCTAACTTTCATGACTGTTTGATAAGCTGTCCATATTATTTACACTGTTAGTGTGGTCGAACTGCATGGAAAATCTCTCTGCAGAGAAGCACTCTTGTTTTGGAGAGGTAAAACTCTAGGGGAAGTTTTACATTCTTTGCAGAAAAATAATTGTATTGTCTGGCGTGCAKAAGGAAATAATTTGTGTCATGCTGACTGATCTGCACATCCCCTGAAATGAGACATTTCGTTAATCTTGCTATGCCGTCTGTATAGGTTAAAAACATAATCCGTGTCTTGCAAGTGCCTGCTCACCTGAATGTGACTGAAGGCAGGAAAAATGCTTGCGTAGGAGCTTTCGCCGGTGAGTGAGGATGCCAAAGAGAGGACCTGCCCCGTGCAGGGTTGATATGAGACCGTTTCGGGAAACTTTACAGACTTTACAGTGTGGGAAAGCTCTGTGCAGAATGGAGGAAGGTGGTTGTGCGAAAGAAGGAGCAGATATGTTTTAGCATCAGGATGCTAAATTTTATTCTCGGTAACAAAGGTTGTGCACTGCTCAGACTTCCTTCTAGCTGATGCTTTGGCAGTGTTTCTCCATTTCATCCGTTTGTGTGAAAAGAAACCAATAAACAGGGTTGGGGAGAAAAAAGGCGTTTAGCTGAATGGTTTTGCTTTGGCAACTTGCTCAATAGCATCAGCTTTTAAATCGCCAGAGCCAGCCTGTGAGTGGGCAGAGGGGGCCGCACGGCACGCTGCCTCCTCGGGGGCGAGCGCGTGTGGCCGTTCCCGGGGCTCGCTCCTCGTTCGGAGCGTCGGAGGACCCCAGTTCGGGCCCGCGGCGGTCGCAGGTGCGAAGCGGCTCGGCGGCGCTTCCCGCGGCTGCTCGGCCGTGGCGGAGGAGCCTGGGCAGCGCGCTTGAAGCGGCCGGGCCCTGCCCGCCCCCAGCATCTCCTCGCCGCTGTGCCGGCAGGAACCGCAGGGAAGAAAGCGGAACGAGTCCAGCGAGATCAGGTGCTTGGCGTGGGGGAAAAGCCGAGCGAGCGTTTTGCTCCTGGCCGGGGCTGGCTCCCAGCAGGTGCCGTCCCCGGTGGCCCCGAGGGACCGCGCTGYGCTTCGCCGGCAGGCCCGGACCCGGCCCGTTGCTGGCGGGGTCACGTCGGGGTAGAAAACAGCGTGTTTTCTGCGAGCCGTGGGCTCACTGCTGCGTTCGTATGCCGCTAAGAGCACCAGCTTTGCAAAATATAGCTGCGGCCGCAAAGTCCCGAGAGGCAGCGAATCTGCTTGGAGTATCTGCCTTAAATAAAAATATCTGCTCTCTTCTCTCTTTTATTTAAATTCCTCCCCAGTTTCACTAAAGACATTATTACAGTGCAAAATCTTGCCTGTTCTTTTTTTTTTTTAACGATTTTTGCTGTTTTCTCTAGTTTACACAGCACAGTTCTTCTACTGGTTTCAGCAAGAGGTTGTTCTTTTTGTTCATTTTTTTCCCCTTATTTTCATTTGTCTCACGTTTTGATTTTTACCTGTGTTAGAAGAACGCAGCTGAAATTAGGTTTTTCACCACATCACTGCGTTGTTACTAAAAATGAACATTTATTTTGTTTGCATTTAGCATTCTATTAAATCCATCGACCTGAGTTTCTCAGTAATTATTAATAACCTCAAGAAAGGACTAAAAACTTATGTTGAGATCACTGAGAGAAACTCGGTCTTAACTGTAGGAGAAGTCTGAATTTGGGCTCAAATATTATCCTCAATTAAGAAAGAAAAATCTCTGTGTAGCAGACTGCGTGAAGAAAGTTCCTCAGATGCACACAGGGTTTCCAGGGATCAGATGCTGGTTGCTCACGGGGGGCAGGAGCTCCTAGGACTGAGGAGGGCAGATATTCTCCATAATAATCATTTTCCCCTAATATTTATTTTTACTAAAAAGAAGCTGCTGCAGGAACTTACTGATACTGTCAATCACAAGCATTTAAAAATTCTGTGCTAGGCACCCCAGATCAGACTTGTTCAGTTTGGTGAGATTCAGAAAGGAAAAGAAAGTGGCATCTTTTTCATTTTTCTGCTGCTTTTTTTTTCCCAGTGTCTTGGGCCTCATTTTCCAGACTTTACTTTGCCTTTTTCTTTGTGATAGCTGTGAGGCCAGAAAGGCATATATCTGTATTTCAAAGTGTAGCCTGAGATTTCATGTAATTGCCTGATTCAAGAGCTTGAATTATAGTTTAAAAAGTGAGGCTATTGATAATATTAAAAGAATTGGCAACCCTGCAGCAGTAAAATCTATATTTAATTTTTAATCTTGGCCTGTAGAAATATTTTAAAATAATGCAGTAAGTGGAATGATTTACTTTAATATCTTTGTAAGTATTCAATTTGTATTTAAAATGAGATACCAAAGTGACATTGCAATCTACTGCTTTTTTTTTTTCTTGTTTCCTTTCTGTTCTTTGCTGCTTCRGAAGGAGAAGGCAGGCAAAGGACCAAAGGAGTTGAAACTGCACCTTGAAGATACTCCCTGTACCTTTGGGAGGACGCTGGGCTGTGCTTAAAATAAAAATGCTCTTACTGGTGCTCACTTTATGTTGTTGAGGACTTGGTGTCAGAGGACTTCCCCGACCCTCTCAGAAATCTCAGGTTGGAGATGCTTAAAAAAAACCCCCAACATCCCCTTGATGTAATTATTAGTTTCTTTTTGAAAATTACAAGCTGACAGAGGGCATTTTAAGAACTGTGATCTTGGTAGAGCAGCTACCGGGATGCATGGAAACGTTGAGTGATTTCAGCRGGACCTGCGCTGGGTCCCTCGCTGTGCAGAGAAGTTCTGTGAGCCTCGGCTTGCATTCGTAGTCTCTGTACGGGTTTAATATACCACGATGTGCCATTTAAGCTGTATCATTGATGTCTGTAATCAGAGGACAGAGCAAAATACAGTGTGCTCATATCTGTTTTTGTTAAGTGTAATAGTCCCAATTTCAGGCTGTGGCCCCTGGATCAGCTTTTTAGAAATTTGTAACAAAAACTGGAGCAACCGCAGTACTAAAGCAAATTTCTTTGTTATCATTTATTTTTTGTCCAAGCTAGAAAAAGAAGTAGTCTAGAAAGAACAATAATTTACATCAGCCTTGCAGTTTTATCACACTTATACTTCTAGATTTCATTGTGTTACTGTATGTTAAGAAATAGTTTCCTTCCAGATTGACAATAAATTGATGTGAAAGAATTAAACCAGCATAAATGCCCCCTACAAAGTTTAAAATCACATACGTATCAGTGAAACATTAATTTTGTGAAAATATGCTTTCTTTTTTTCTGTAATTTTCTGTTCTTAATCTTGGGCAGCCTTTTACATAAAAGCTGGTCGTCAGTGGCGCAGCGCGAGTAAATC
This sequence comes from Apteryx rowi, assembly GCF_003343035.1. Taxonomy (NCBI): domain Eukaryota; kingdom Metazoa; phylum Chordata; class Aves; order Apterygiformes; family Apterygidae; genus Apteryx; species Apteryx rowi. The sequence continues at coordinate 1,649,637 of NW_020450860.1, forward strand.
GCGCCCGGCAGAGAAGCTGACGCAAGGAAGGGGCAGAGGAGAAATACTGCGTTTCATAAACACAATCACTAGAGCATTAGGAGAGCAAACATGTGGTTTTATGAACATAGTTATAAATATTTAAACATGCAAAATGAAAATGTTACTAAATGTCTGGTTTTCATTATCTTTCAATGAACATTTTCATTCTTGGACACATTACTAGCTGTCTGCAGAAAATGATCACCACCCCTTCCCCAAAATGAATGATGTGTAAAACGAAAACGTGTTAAAATGCACAGTTGTTTGTAATGTCTTCTACCAAAGTGGAAGACRTTCTACCAAATTTGGTATTCTGCTGAATCGCGAAGTGTTCTTGCCGTACAAGCAGGGAACTATCCTGCTCCTGTCAGCAACTTTGTTGTGAGATGTTACGAAAAATCCAGGGACAGATCTGAAAATGTGAGATGTCACTCAGCGCGCTTGGAGTTCTGTCCTGCGATACTTTCTCCGGCAAAATGCCTCCAGAAGTCAACGCAAGATGCTGCTGCTGATTTTACTGTTATTAACGTATTATTTTGAAGTGTCAACAAGTGCCGGCGTGTTCTGTGTGCCCCCGTGGAAGAGCCTGGAGGCTGGAGCAGGCTCTGAGGGTGGGGAGCTGGGTCCTCGGAAGGGCTCTCGCCGGGGCTGCGAGGCGGCGTCTTTAAACAGGCCCCGAGCCGGCGACGGCCGACGGGGCTCGTGCASTTTCGCTTGTGTGAGTGGAGTCCTGGGCGAAAGCAGAGGCCACGCTGCGCGTCGCTGGTAATAACAAGGCAGGTGCCTGCTCCCTGCGATGCAGCGCGGCAAGCCTTCCCTCTCGGCTTCGCTGCTCCCCGTCAGTGTATCTCCGTAAGGCCCTGGCTGTGCTGCTTGTGTCACGAAAGAAGATGCCAAATGATTTTTTTATTTTCTTTTTTTTTTAATGCACCAGGAAACACATTTTAGATTAGTCACATATTTAGTCTCGACTCTGTCGTGAGTTTCGGGGGCGCTCGGCAGCGGCGTGGCGTACCGCTGCGCTGGCATGCATGCACGCAYGCGCGTGCTGTTTGCTGTTTCTCCCGCAGTTGCTCCCACCAATAAATCTGCACTTGCTGCAGCCAGGATGGAAATCTTTAAGACAAAGGGCTTGAATGGGTAATTTTTATTGCTGTGATAGAGGAGAAGGCCCCAAGCTGCGGGCTAAGGCGTGCATGAAAGCTGCCCCCCCTTGGCTTGGTGCTATCTCCTGCTAGCACCACAGCAGTGCCAGAGACCGTGTAAGGCTTGGGGCCCCAAGCCTGCTATTTTCCCATTGCAATTCTTGCTCCTATGACTGCAGCAAATCCCAAAGAAAAGCCGGCTGAGAGGTAAACTTGGAGAGGAGTGAGGAAGAGCAGGCTGTCGGGTAGAGCAGGGGACTGCTGCAGGGCTGCAGGGAGCACAGAAATGGGGCAGTTGGTAAAGGAGGAGACACAAAAGAAACGTGCCTTGGAGGAGGAGGAACAGGGGGAGTAAAAGGCGGCCAGATTGGTTCAGCAGAGGAGCTGCTCCGTGTACGTGTGTGCGAATACGTACAGCTTAGCCTTTTGCTTTTGCAGCCTCTTTAGGCAGGTGCCCTGCAGCAGTGCAAGGAGTTTTTGGAGAAGTGTGTCGGGATGTGCCCTGTGCAAAGCGGCCTGCAGCGCTGGCGGGGGGCACCTCCAGCGCTACGCAGGTTTTGGCTCCCTTGATCAAGCCGTCGGGGGCTGCAGGGGCCAGGAGGGCTCAGCGCCCGGGCTGGCGCTGCCGTGGCTGTGGGCTGCGTGCTGTGCGCAGGCAGCGCAGGTGTGGTTCCCGTGCCRGGCGCCGGGACGTGGCGGGTTATGGGGCCGTAATCCAGCACTCCTTGGTGTGCGCTGCGGACCGTTCTCGCTCGGCCGCCCCGAGCTCGGCCAGCAGCCGGGGTCCGGCATCGGCGAAGAGGCTGCTGCTCGCTTTTCCGAAGCAGGCTCCCTGGTGCTATGCTCCATYCGCTTACGTCAATGCAGACCTTTCCACGGACTCCAGTCTGGGTTGGATCAAGCCTTGCATGGTTGCGGCCCTTATGCATTGCAAAACTGAGTTAATCTATATCTGGATCCCGATGGGGCACTTGGGATGAGCCGAGCTCAAACAATCCTTGGCAGGAGGGACAGACTGGAGTTGGCAAGGGTTTTTGTCCTGTTACTGGTTACTCGGAGGAAGGAATGTACGCACCAGTTTAATATAATGACAACTTGAGGTCTGTCATACTCAGCATATTAGAAAAGCCTGATTTTTAACAAATCCCAGAGTGTTTGCTAGGCATCGTGCTGCAGCTGGATTTTGCRGGGCCTTCTCTCCATCTCGTTACGCGACTTCTGCTCTCGCCTTGGCCCCGTGGGCGTTCGCGTGAGACCCGGGGGGCTGCTCTGCCTCACTTGGCTGGGAATGGAAGTCCCGGAGCGGCAAAACGCGTGCGGATGAGGCAGTGTCAGCGCAGCCTGTGGAGCAACCTGTGCTCAAAGCTCTTCCTGACCGGCTGCATCTGCTCCTACGTTCTCAAGTTTAGCCAGGGGGTTATTTATCAAGCTCAGAAGAGACTTGCCTCTCTAAAACAAGATCTGCAAAATATGTTCCAAAGATCCTGCGATAGATTTTACGTTCTCTCTATCAATTGCTAATTCCTGTAGTGAAAATACAGTTTGATACTTCGGTTGAAAATTGTCTTGTGTAAATTCACCCTGTCTCCTTTCTCTCTCTGGCTTTCTAAACTGTGTGAAAATTCAACCTTGTAAAGATTTTTCAGCAAGGTTATTTAGGTTTGCTGTAGCAAGGCCAACAAATTCAATCCAGATACCTGTCCTCCTCCAGAAATGTTTAGGAAGGATGGAGGAAATGTGTTCAGTTTTGTTTTGGTTTTCTGTTTTGGAGGGGGGAATAGTTTTGAAAACAGCGTTCTCTATTTTTACCACGCATTATTTTTATTTTTGTCAAGCAACAAAACACCTGAGCACTTAGCAAACCGTTATCTTCAACAATATCCCCATAAGGAGAAATGCAAAATAATAAGCACAAGGAATAGATGTCAGCTTTAGACAGATGACTGTGTTTCTGGGTAATCTAATACCATTTTAATATCTTGCTTTTAATTCAGCTCAGAGAATGGTTTGATGGACAAGGCACTGAYGCTCACAAGTCTGAGTTCAGCAGTTAGTGGTATGTCAGAAATTATTTTTCACAGACAAGCGTAGCTGGAGCGTCAACTCCTATTAAGGATATTATGACCTCGGAGGTTCAGTGCTAGCACGCTATATTTTGTAGTGCCTTTGGTTTGCTTCTGTGGCAGCAAAAACAGAAGGTCTTTGGTTAACTTCTGACCATTGACATATTAAATGAAGATGCGCATTTGAGCAACATCAGTGATTTCAATTGACTCATCAATTGCCATTGCATAGCAGTCCTCATGTTTCACTTTGGTAACAAGCTGATCTGCCACATCTGATGCCAGCAATTCAGTCCTTCAAACAAATGACATGTTTGATAAAGAAATCTTTTTAAATTCATTATGCACTTCGGCTTTTGTCTTTCCTTTTAATACAGCATCTGTTGCAGCCRGGATACATTCCTTGATCGTTTCTGAGTCTGCAATTATCTTTATGCCTGCCCAGTGTCCCAGAGATGTGAAATGAAGCTGCCATGCTATGCTGCTGAGTGCTGAAACTCTACACAGACATTCAATTTAATCTCTTGGAACAGGCTGCATTAAAGTAGTTTCATCAGTGCACACTCGTAATAAAAAGGCGACATGAAGAAAGACAGTGAACTGGAAGGCCCTGCTTTTTTCTGGGAAGACAATAGGATATCTGTGCCTCGATTTGTTTCATGGATTCCTCGCACAGCCATTTACATTCAGCGGAAAGCTCTGAATGTCTAAGCTTTATCCTGGGCATTTTTTCAGTGCTGGAAAGGGATAGAGTTAAAAGTGTCCCGGGGGAATTTTGTATAAAAATGCTATGTGCAATGTTAATGAGTTGGGATGGGGGTCACACATTTTTCAGTATAGAGTCGGTACAGAAACAAATACAGGAATCGAAGAGACATGATCTGCAGGGACCCACTGATCTGTGGCCCTGGGGGATCCTGCACCCCTGTAACCCCTGAAGATAAGCAAAATGATCTCAGGGACTTTCAGCCCAAAGTGCCCCCATGTGCCTCTGCCCCAGCTCACACTCGGCTCTGCCTGGGCTTTCTGAATAGCTGGGGCTGGAAGAAACGACAAACTTCTTGGGTGCCACAAGAGATTGCATCAGTATTACTGATCCTCACTTGGCTCGTTACTCAAAATGCATCAAGCAGCTATATGGGTCAGACTGCTAAATTTGTAGACACGGAGTGTCAGGAAGCCTTTTTGTCAACTTCATACCGTTTAGTATATTTGTCCTCAAGTTCAAAGCAATCCTGGCCTTAGACTTGTGATATTTTCTGCCCTTTCCCCTCTCTGTTGACTCAGACCTCTTCCCTTTGAGGTCAACATCAAAATAAAGATGTATGTTTCCTCCGCCTGACCATGGCTCTGACTCTTTAGATCAGCAATCCTATAGTCCATATGTCTTCCCATCTGTCAACTGGCATTTGAAGCCAGCTTGCTCCTCTATTCTTTCAGACAAGTGTGAGAATCAGGAGGTTCTTTAATGAYGGTTTCAGGCCTTAAAGCGTTTGCTAAGATACTACCTATTAAGATCCCTTGATGGCACCTTGAATAGAGATCAAAAGCAACTGAGTTCACTCCACAAATTTAATTCCGTCAGTCAGTTTAGGGCATTGAGAGAGGGGTGGGGAGGGCTCGCGAGGGCACCGCGCTCCTCTAGTTAGGAGACAGGCCTGGGAAGTCCGAGCGCTGGCTGCGGGGAGTGATGTGGCACACAGTAAAATAGCGCTGCTGAATCCCGCCAGTGGTGGCCACGCTCCAACTGCCAAAGACCCCCAGTGTTAAAAAAAGATCTGCACCAAACGGGTTGCTTAATTTATGGCTTGCGGCGTGCTATGGTGACAGCGTTTCAGATGTGATCTGTGCCCGGCGCAAGCGAGTGCTTCGTGGTGCAGCCCTTGCCCTGCGCAAGGACGCACTGCTCAGTTAGTACCTGCGTCTGTTTGCCCCTTCGGCTGCGAGGAGATTATCCAGTGTCTTTTTGGTAAACAGTGTCTTTTYTTGTAAGCAAAGATCTTCAGAGTATAAAAACCTCTTGTCAATAATAATTACTACCAGACAATAATTTGTCTTTTGTACTTTTGAGAGCTGCTAATAATGGAAGTCTGTGTCCTGCTTCACCACTGCGACTGCATTAAAGGCAGCGTGGAGAGATGCTGCCTTCACTGCATTCTTTCTGCAGTGAAATGGCCACTCTTTTTCAGGGCATAATTTGTCTTTCAAGCGTTTCTGTTTAAATGCTGGTTAGGAGATGCTGCAAAGCCTGTGGAATATTTGGGGAAGAGGTTGCTCTGGTGGTGCATTTCCGACTGTTGTAAAAGAGAGTGTAGGAAGTCATGGTCATGAATTCAAGCCCTGAGCCTGAAAATCCAGGCCCGCTGAGTCTGTGTGTTGCAAGCTGGCTCCAGTACCTGGAAGCCCCGTGTGCCCACCTGAGGAGGGTGGGTGGGGAGGATCCCCCCTGAGCCTCCCCAGCCCGTGCTAACAAATGCTGCTGGTCGTTTATGGTGCCCAGATGTCTGAGGAGAGCTCGAAAGCCCCAGGGTGCAGCTGAGTGCCAGGGAAGGGTGTCACAGTACTGACTGTCTAGTAAAACTTGACTCGCTGGAGTCAAGGACACCATATGGCCTTAGGTATGTGTTGAAATCTGTTAAAGTGTGAGCATGAACCTGAAATGCAGCTGCAAGCTATTTCTCCTTGGCCTCAGTACTGACAGGCTTCAGTCATAATGTCACTTCTGCTCCCTGAGAAAAAACAGCCTCTCTGGCCTCTTGCTCCAGAGTGCCATTGCTTTTGACTCAAGCGGCTAGTCAAAATTTGGGGCATGCAGGTTGCTTGCTGCCAAGAGGAGGAACAGAAATGACCCTGATACAATTCTACATCTTCACCAGAAAGATGCACTAGCTCCTGGACCCTGCAATAAGCCCAATGTCAAGAGTCAGGCTTATTTAAGATGAGTCTGGCTTTCTGTTCTTCTTCTAGGTCTGTACTCCTGGTGATCCCATTTGTTTTTTAACCCCCCTCCCCACCCCCCACCCCCAGTCTTTTCTGTCCCTCTTTTACACAATACTCAGCCAAATCTGTCTTCGTCTTACTAATTTTTTAATGCAAGTCCTTATCTGCCTTTTTAGGGGGTAGTGGTGATGGTGATGTATACTTGTCATTGAAGCAGAAGCCACTGTTGAGTTGAACAAAATAGAATGAATGCTGTATAAAAGCCTTCAGAGAGCTGTGAAATCTCCATCCTCTCTTCCTTGTTCTCTTGGGAACATTTGCACAAAGAATATTTTTAATGTGAAGCAAAAAGGATTCTGACGAATACTCATTAATATTTTTGTTTCTGCAAAGATATATACATGATTATCACAAGGTTGCATTAGACGTATTCAGTAAAGCCCTTAGATGTATGCTTACTTTTATGTATATGCTTAAATTTTCCTGATGGCCCCTGTATTGCTGAATAGAGGTATTAACCAAGACACAAACAGGTATTTGATGTAGCTTATTTGTCCTACCCAGGTATGATGCAGTGTGCTATGGATATAGGTCTTCAACCTTGCTGCATAACAGTGAATTGTGAACAGTGAATGCTCCCATATCATTGTACCAATAGATTGGTTGAAGTACACACCCACACACCATTTGTATCATAGTTGTGAATAACAAGCCGAAACAGCAAGATTTGACCAAAGAGAGTCTGCAAGAGAAGCAACGTCAGAGCCATCGCATACATTGTGTAGCTTGTCTTCATCATAACCATTTTTAGCGCGAGCCCATCTGGGAATCATCAGACACAAGTGTCACTTCTCCGTTGCCATGTTAGGAGCTCCAGTCTCATAATGCAGACCTGATCTGGACTGAAGTCTTTGTAGACACTGGCTATATCCACAAGGCAGGTGCTGGCAGCCCCAACTCCAGCCCCCTGCTCTGAGCTGGCTAAACCCAGGCCAGCCTTGGTCAGGGAGAGTCATATCACCATGGTCCTGAGTCTCAGCTAGGAACCTTGCCTGAGGGGCAGGAGACTGTGGCTCTTTCTGTGCCTGTTCCTGTAGACGTACCCTTGATACGTTCATCCATTGCTGTGAATGCCCCGTGAAAGKCAGAGTGCTGGACTTGCTTAGCTCCCTGGTTAGATACTGCCCAAGCAGTATGAAGGATCCCTGTATTGACTTAGGATCAAAGCTCTCCCATGTGTGCAAAAGACCTTTTTGTTTGTTTTGGGGGACATATTAGGCAGTGGAGATAACCAGACATGATAGAAGGGTTTCCAGATTTTGTTGGAGTTCTCAAATCTCATCACAGGGGGATCCATACACTCATTTTTCATGGAGCACCCATTCTTCCAATGATTGTAATCCACCTTCTGTGCTGCTCCTTCCATATAAAACCTTGAATTCTTTTTACAGAATCACAGAATCACAGAATCACTGAGGTTGGAAGGGACCTCTGGAGATCATCTAGTCCAACCCCCCTGCTCAAGCAGGGTCACCTAGAGCACATTGCACAGGATTGCATCCAGGCGCATTTTGAATATCTCCAGAGAAGGAGACTCCACCACCTCTCGGGGCAACCTGTTCCAGTGCTCTGTCACCCTCACAGTGAAAAAGTTTTTCCTCATGTTMAGATGGAASTGTCTGTGTTTCAGTTTGTGCCCATTGCCTCGCGTCCTGTCGCTCGKCACCACTGAAAAGAGTCTGGCCCCATCCTCTCGACACCCTCCCTTCAGATACTTGTACACATTGATAAGATCTCCTCTCAGCCTTCTCTTCTCCAAGCTAAACAGGCCCAGCTCTCTCAGCCTTTCCTCATAAGAGAGATGCTCCAGTCCCCTAATCATCTTTGTGGCCCTAGCAGCTTTTTGGATGGAATAATGCAGTCTAGCAGCTAGAAACAAAAAGAAGGATGCATGGGATGCATGGACCTAGCCATTTCTCTTTGGAGTACCCAGAAATGTTCTGAGGATGACTATGTTTTGTATGGCTGAGTATCATTTTGACACATGAAGCATACTGAAGCCATGACACAATGTCACCAGTGGATTGGAGGTTATGTCACCATGCAGTGGCTGATTTGCTAAGATCATGAATTTACTACTGTTAAATACTACTGGACTCTCTGGGTTAGATCCAGTGTGTACTTGAAAGCCCAGCTGTCTCTCCTGGGAAGACTCTGGTCCTTCACTGCAGGAATTTCTGTGTTTTACAAATAAAGAGAGTTGAGAAGCAGGGGCTTGATTCAAGGGTGTCCATGACTACTATGCCTAGGTGCTACAACCAAACAAGCTCATCATGATGGTGATTGGGCACTGGTTCTGCACCCTAGGAGATGGAGGGCAGCAGAGCCAGGTTCCCAGTACCTGGACACAAATATTAATTCAAGCAGGCCTCTTGTCCCTTGAGGGCATGATGAGCAAATTCTGAATATGACARCTACTTAGGATTTGTCACAAAGAATCAGTCACCCAAGAAGACCCATGACTTTCTTAGACAAAATGGGCCAAACACATCTTGGTTTAACTTCAGGAGAGCCAGAGGAGTTACACCACTGTTTTACAACACCATTCAATTTGGCCATTCTGCAACAACAGGTTACTTAGTATGTATATGTAATTGGGAGTATTTTTTTTTCTAGCTGATGGAAAGATAGCTATGTAATTAATGGACTGGGTAATTTGTTCTAACAATAGGCCATATTGTGACATAGATTGTTAAACAGAATTCCTGCTTAGCAAAGAAGGCATTTGCATTTAAGTCTGTTGGCATAATAGATCTCAGTATTTCTAGGAAATCTGTGTTTGACCTTTGGTGCAGACTGGAGATGGCAGCACCTGTTACAAGTGAAGCAAATGAAGAAGGTGCATCACATTGATTCATATGACAGACACTGAGCGCTGTARGTTCTGCTTCTTGGGTTAGCACATCCTCGAAGTAAACAGAGCTAGTCTAAAAAATATGGAAATCCAAATGGTTAAAATCATACTATCATTTGACATAAGTACTATTCTTCAGCACGTAAGTAATGTGAATRTTATGTTGCACAAATATTTAGAGCTTCATTTACCTTCATCCTCTTTTCATTATTTGCAGGAGGCCTCATTCTCTGATGGTGTCCTGAAAAATACAAACTGTATATTTTTCATACCTCTACTGCTGATATTTACTGTTGATAAATAGGCTCAGTTAAATGGGAACAAATGGTTATTTCATAATCCTCCTGCAACTGCAGACTTCATTATGTATGAAGAATACAGAGATTAATTCTGCCTTTTGCCAAGAGCACATTTTCACTTTCCCAGTATATCTGTACTTATATGCAACTGTAAAATAATGTTAACCTGTACCTGGGCTGAATTTTTTCTTGGGTAAGATAAAAGAATTAATTATTGATGTACGCTGTCTGGCCTATCAGCCTGGCTGGAATAGCCAATTTTTTCCCATGCTAGTAGTGCCTAAATTAAAGTATTTCTTCTCCTCACTGGAGGTGAAATTGTTCTGTACTGTAGTGAATTGGTCCATTTAATGTCCTTTACTCTGCCTCCTTAGAAGTCTTTTTAATGTTTTCTGAGCACATGGCAAAACTCTCTTGCAAAAAGAGATTTCTTTTTATCATAAAATGCTATTATACCCCATCTCAAGAGTTAAAGTTTTATCGTAGGCAGATTCTATTTTCAGATAGCATCGTGGGGAGACTATGTTTTCAAAAGCATTAACTCAAACCACACGGATGCACAACTGTTTTAAAATATGAGAATTCACACATGCTTTTTATTATAACGCACATAAAACTGAAGTATAATACAGTAGGCTTTGGCAATAAAACAGAGTAGTCAATATATAAATTTTATGCCTAGTTCTTCAGATTAATGAACTGCTTTTCTTGATGAATTGAGCATGAATAAGTAAAAACACAATGGTCTGATTAGATACTAAATTAATGAATCTCTGGCAATTCAAAAATGGCATGTATAGTTCAGAGTTTGCCTTTTTTTTTTCTGGGACAACTTGATAACCTTCTTCTATTAGCCAAACTGCTAAAAGGGCATTGTGAGTCTCTTCAATTTCACTATTGTTCTCAGAAAATCACTTCTTTAATAAATACCCATATGTTGAGGGTCTCAGTTGTACTTYGTGGGAAACAAAATTGCAGGTCGAAGGCATTTACTATGTAACTGTGTTGAAGTTGGATTCAGCTGGCACGGCTATCTCCTGATGGTGTTACAGCAGGGGTGAATCTGGCTTTGCCTTCTCTCTCTTGGCACAGGGAAAGGGGAGAGGTCTGTAGCTCCTAGTGACAGTTGCAGGTGGGGGAGATTCCTCAGGGCTGAGATTTCACGTTGAAGCAGGTCTTATATTTGGAAGCTCAGATTTGCACTTAGGAATGTAAATGAGAGCAGTGATCTGCCAAATAAAGTGAACATCCAGATGACCTTCTGTAGACGGGACCCTGTGGCAGGGAGAGAAACAGGCCTTTTTCATTTCAAGGGGCATTGGGAAGAGGAAACGCAGATACAGGGCTGGGACAAGTAGGTCCAAACCTCCAGTGGTTGCCAGGAAGGAGTTGATTAGCCCCTTCGTACCAGCTCGAGGAAGACCTACAAATGCCTGTGCCGCATGTAGTGGTTTATAGGAGAGTAGAGCTGGGTCCTTCTGGGGGCTGTATGAAGGATTGCTGTGGCTGAAGGCCCTGCTGGAGAGGCAGCCTGGGGTTCTCACTTGGGGGCCCTGGTTGAAAGGAGCCGTGTCTCAGGCTTTTGTTATGGATGTGACGGAGGGAAACCATGCTTTGCGCTTTCCTCTGGAGCCCTGTATAGCGTTGGCTCTGAAAGGGCTGGGATGCTCTTTCGCAGTTAAAGGCTCCCCTCTTTGAGGTGTGAATGAAGTTTTGGTGGCCTCTCAGGCCTTGTGGCATCCCCTTTTGGTGCTGTGGGGCTCTGCTGCAAAGGCAGGCTGGTCGGCTCGTGGGATGAAGCCATGGGAATGGAGCTGTGCCAGAAACTGGCTCGGATAAGCTCTCTCATGGGAAAGGATGCTGGGCCTGAGTCTCTGCTGTCTCACGACTGTCCATAGCTGCTGGTCCAGTGCAAAAAAGATGTGAAATCCTGAGCAAATGAATCATTCCCAGAGGGGCAGAGCAGAGGAATACCAGCGTCCTCTGTCTGGAGAAAAGCTCTAGTGGGAGGTACAGCCCGTCCAGGCAAAGGGTGAGTGCAGGGGGGAATGGGGATGGCAGCGTTTAAGGCCGCGAGGGGTGAATCTGGCAAAGATGATGAATTCTTCAAGGTGGRAGGAGCAGCTGCTGTAGAGGCAGTTGGAAAATGTAGTTTTCTGTGAGTCTTTGTGCTGGGCTGTGAGAGAGTCATGTTCTTGTGGCTGCCAGAAAGGACAGGGTAAACAGGGCAGCCCAGGGTGTTTCAGTGTACGCAGCTGTGTGCTGGCCCACATCAGAGAGGTCTGAAATGGAGGGAGAGAGGGAAAACAAGTGGTGGAATTGAAGAAGGTGGCAGCCCTGAAACTGGGTGAGCTGCAGGAATGCCCCAGATGGACTGCAAGAAAGGAAAGRAGGCATATGTGGTCTGCAAAAACCAAGCACAAAATGTTCAGTTAGAGGGGTCAGCTCGTGAAACGGGCCTGCCAGGGGTGGGGGTCCTGTCCCGGGGATCCTTTACATCCCGAATCTGCCACAGCATTCACAGACCTCTGTCTGGTCCCTTTTCTTCCTCCCCAGTGTCGTCCCCCTCCCCCTCCTCCTCCTCCTTTGTCAGGCTCCTCGTTAACACTTATTAGCAAGCATCTTCAAAAGGCCGGGGGGGGGGGGGAAGGATGGGAGGGGAGCTGAGATGGCTAAAGGAAATGATTAGGAGATTCCTTTTCCTTTCTGCCTATTCAGGCTTTAATGACCAGCCCCTGCTCTGTCTGTGCCCCGCATTGTTATCCAGCCCTACCCCAGCACTGCAGCACCCCTGCTGCCACCTCGGCACTCATCTGCCCTGACATCTGGGCACTGCTAGTGTAGGGAGTAGCTAACCTTTCTCATGCTGGAGGACTTCACTGCGTCTCCGATCAGCACTGTGCTTGGCATTGGTGCCAGCACTTTGCCAGCGCTGGATAGCGTCCCGCCAGCTGGCTGCTCTGCGTATACCTTTGTAGTGGGTGTCATCAATGCCTGGCTGCCTCGCTTGGTCTGCCCTTGTGTGATCCTGCCTAGAGACTGATCTCTGTGTCTAAACATGGCTTGTAAATCTTGGCTATATGGCGTCAATGACTAGGAATCTGCTAGGCAGCAAACAGGCTGTCTTAGTGGCCGGAGGTTGTTGCTTGCTAGATGTGGAGGAAGTAGGGCTGAATAAAGGCAGAAGAATTTGGCCCATAGCTTTCTATTTCTGCCTTGCAGTTCCAGTGACTTCAGTTGCAGTACGTGTTCTGTGGTTTCCACTTTAGCTACTTATCTAAAGCTGAGCTCTAATCCCATTCGAGCTGATGGCAAAGCTCTGGTTGGCACCAGGAGGAGCGGGCTGCATCAGTGGAGGCCATTTTGGGAAGTTGTGTTGTGGAATATGTGGGTTGTATTTATGTTTTGTTTTGTTCTGTCCATCAGACTCTTCGTACTGGTCTTTCTCCGCCCTTTCTAAGCTGGAGTACCAGTTTTACAGATCCTGGGTTCTTTTTTGTGCATGAGTGAACTCCCAAAGAATAATTTTGCTGATGAAAGACTCCTGTAACTTGGTCATGGCAACCCACTCCTCCTCTCCTACCTGACAGACCTACATACACAGAATCAGGATGTTTTCAAAAGCTTTTTAAAAATCTCCATCTACCAAGGACTCTGTAGACACAAAATGCCAGCAAGAACATGTAGACTTTCCACAAAGCCCCTCTCCTTTCCTGCAGGAACAGTGGCTCTGCAGCAGCGGAGCTGGACGCTAGGACTCCTAGTGATGTTGTCAGTGTGTGGCAGAGGAGGTAGGTGTGGGCATGTCAAGTTAGGTGAAAGGGGATCAGTGCAAAGTTTTTGCCTCACAGAGAAGAAAAGCCTTCATAGGTTTTGTCCTCTTACCCAATGGTCTTTAATCTGAGAGTGCACATGTAATTTCCGTATGTACTATGCAAAACCCTGATTCCAGCAGCGGATGCTTAGAGACAGTGCCTTGAAATGCATGGAGTTTGTGTGGGTATCAGTGCAGCTCCTGGGCTAGGACCCTTCCTGAAGATAGATCTGACCCTGAATGGCAGACCCAGCTGGCCTCAGCTCCACATCAGGCTCAGCCCTTGCTACAGACCCTTTATCTCTGGTAGGCTTCCTCAGGATCTCCTTTTCCATTGAATTATTAGTGTGGACATGTATTTACAAGTGACTTTGTGGCTACCTACTAGTAGGCTGGAAGGAGTTTTTGACAGAGCTTGGTTACACAGGGGATATCTCTGATTCTTGTTTAATATAAAGTCATTTGCTCCAGAAGTTGATGCTCTGTAAGGGACTCTGGCTCACTCACTTGGGATGTGAGKTCTTTGGAGCAGTGACTGTTTTGTGTGGGGAGAAATGGAGGCTTGCTAAAATCAGGGGAAGTTTTACTACTGAATACAAATTGTTACGGTTTGGGGCAATAGCGCACATAATTTGCCAGGGTAGTTCAGTGACTCTTGTGCCTGCATTAAAGATCTGTACAAATCTGAAGTAAAAGGGAAAAAAAAGGGATGGAGTAAGTGGTTTAGCTTTGTCATGTCTGGCTTTTAGCTTGTAAGCAAACCTTGGCTAATGTTGAAGGAAATCAGTCTTAAGAGGCGCTGGTGGCTGGCTTGAGTACTGTTGTTCATGCACAGCCTGCACAGTACCTGCTCCGAGAGCTGAGCACCTAAGTTCAGAACAGTTAGTACACAGTTCTTTCTTTCAACAACTTGTTATTACACCGTCTGCTAAGAGTGTGAGGGAACTTTTTTTCTGTGTTAGGAGCTGAGGTTTTAATTAAAAAAAAAAAAGGAAAAAATGGATTTTGAGATTAATACTGGAAAATTGGAAGTACACATGGAAAAATGCAGAAATTAATTGGTAAGCTGGAAAAAATAGACAATATTTTTAGTGTTTTTCAGAGTTTATATTCTCTATCTAGTACATATTCCATGCCACATTTTGGAAAGTATTTGGCAAATGTATAAAAGCAATCTGTAGGACACTTTGTAGTCAGATGGCATAACCTAGATTAACTTGACTGCTTTGCAGAAATAGCCACTAAAGAAAGGCACTGATTTATGTGTCAGTTTACAGCTTGTTTGGGAAACAATGTTATAACTGCAGAACACAAAAAAATATTTAGAACAGACATTGCAAAATAAAGTTTTATAGCTTGTTAATATGAAAAAGGAGGTACATTTCAATTATGCATTTTATTAACACAGCCTTTTTAGCTCTAAAAAATGGTAACAATATTAAAATCTCCTCCTGGGAAATAATGTCACATATCATGCCACAGAGAGATAGCACTTGAGGATGTTATGAAACATTCGTGGAGTTAACCACTTGTTAATCAGTTATTTATTTGTAGCTGAATCCTGCTCCTGCTGAAACTGAAAATAATCAGATGATAATTTTGACTTGTAATGAGTTTCATAGTAAACTTGGTATTTAACAAGATCCATGAGGAACTTCATCACCATAGTAAAATAGTCAGGTCAACTCGTTAAATTTACATCTACCAGTAGGTGAGCAGAGCTACTGGTGCTGAAGTGGTTGTTCTGGGCCGGGGAGAGAACACACTACTGTCAAGTCTGGGTGTTGCTCTGCGGTCAGTGTGCTCTGTAAATAGTCAGATTTCTCTTTGGGGGGCTTCAAGCCATGTGAATCCAGGTTTAGGCAGCTGAATGTGAAAAATGCATCAATAAAACCCTCCCTTATGATTCTAAAACAAAAACTTCCCTGCAGCTCTGCCGTGTGAGCGTAGCAGTTATCCTAAACTCAAGTTTCATAAGTCATTAGGCAGGCAAGGAAGGATGGTCGTGTTTTTAGGGTGCTGTCCCAGGGCTCAGGTTTAATCCTCTGCTCAGACATGGCTTTCACCACTCGATGCCAGGCACCTRCTGCTGTGGTACGCCTCCTCGCAGACCCCAACGCCGTTGGCATGACGGAGAGCTCTCTCCCGAGTCAAGGCACCCGAGGCGCGTTCATAACCAACTTGAAGGAGCTAGGAATTCCGAATACACTAGGAATTCCCCTCGGGCCTGGTGGGAACGCGGTGACTCCACTGCTTTTGGGGTCTGGGCCTGTTCACTCCCTGCTCCAGCAGGCCCAAGCACATTCCTGCCCCGGAGGGAAGGGCAGCGAGGTGTCAGTCACCGGCTGGTGAGAAGTCCCCTCCGAGGGCACCGRGAAGCGGGGAGTCACCGGGCTCAAGGCCACCAGGAGCCCGGCGGTCGCGACAGACRGACCCGGCCACCACCGTCTCCGCGGCTCGGGGAACATCTGCGCGCCTCAGGTCCTGCCGGAGTTCGCTGACCAATCCCGTCATGCTACGTATCCCGGCTGGCCAATCCTGTATCACCGGCGGCGCCCGGCTGGCCAATGACGTTCTGCCAGCGGGCAGGGAGGGCGGGCGCGCAGGGGCCGTTGCCGTTACCCTGCTGGCCCGCGTGGTGCCCGGTTTCCTGTGGCGACGCGGCGGCCTTGGCGAGGGCAGCGAGGGCGCCTCAGGCTGCGGCGGCCGTGCTGAGGCGGGGACCCGCGGGGCAGGGCGAGTGCCTGGCGCAGCCTTCCAGTGCAGAAGGAGAGCTCTCGGGGAGAGCAGGAGGCTCGTTCCCTGGCAGCCGCCGGTGGGAACAAGCGCCGGCGTCGGCAGCCTGAGCCCAGCGGCCGCGCCTGGAGTCTCGCAGCCCCGGAGCTGGGCGGTGGCTTCTCACCGGAGCCCTCCTGACTCCAGCTGTCCCACTTGTCCTGGTTTGTTTGTGAGGAGCGTTTGCTTACTGACTCGTTCATTCTCTTTAAATGAGTCACGCGTGGAGCTCTCAAAGCGGCGTACTTCCCACAGAGTGCCCGTGGCGCTGCACCATAGCTGGCCTGAGCCTTCCTCTCCACCACTGAACGCCACGGAGACCAGGACCTGCTAGAGAGCTGCTGCAAGGCTGCTCCTTTCAGGATGTATCTTCAGAAGCGAACGCAGGTGCCTGGCCCAGTTTAAATGAGCCAGCGCTCGATAAGCTTCGCAGCAAGTCCTGCGCAAGTCATCGTTGGTTACTACAACTGTTCTGTGCTGTTCTTGGCAGAGGCACCTGGGGTTGTTTCCACGTGTGTATTTTTCTCCTCAAGGCATGAACACCACGATGCTACTTGCAGCTGTCCTGACTAGCTCATCGTCTTCCAGTAAGTGCTAGTTTGCCCCCAGTGGAAGAGAATGTGTTTCTGTAAAATAATCCCACCGAATGAAGGGGTTTTCTTAATTAAAGTAATAATCTGAAAATTGTCATTGATAAATGTGTAAACAAGCTGATTGCAGTGGGCGCATGAATAGCTCTAATGAGCACGTGCGGGTATTAAATTAACCATGGTTTACAAGCCAGGCATGGCTGTGTGGTTATTTAGGAATAACCACTTTTTTTTCTGGTGCTTGGCTCTACCCACCGCCCCAAAAATCTTGTGTTTTTACAGTGTTGCTCAACAGAAAGGAGCCTGCTTCTCTCATGAGCCTTTTGGGCTTTAAAACAAATTACTGCTCTTCAGGTGGCTGGAAACAGCCTGTGCTTTTGGCTTTTTTTCTTCTGTGTTGAGTGCAGCCTAGCAGGTAGGGCATGAAAATCTGGGATCGAGTCCTAGCTGTGTCCTTGCTGATGGGCTGTTCCAGGGCCTTTGGAGAAGGCTTTTTACTGTTGGATGTGGTGGAGTCCCCTATCTGTGAAATGGGAGAACAATGCTGTTAACAAGCTCCTTGGAAGAAGGGCTCTACAGAAGTGCAAATCATCTTCTTTTTTGCTGTTAATAATTAATATATTTATTCATTGCAATAAGCAGGATGGAAATAGCAGGGCGATGGTAAGCTCGGCTGTTCTGTAAATGAATGGAAGTAAAGTGACTTTTTGTGATGGTCAAAAGAAGGGTCCTGTGGGTCCTGTGTCTCTGGTCTGCTTGTGCTAGTGGGACTCTGACTTGCACCTTTCCAGGCCCTGGAACATCTCTCATCATGTTATGATTTGATTAAAAGGGGCTTGTGTGTGTATCTTTTGTCTGTTGGAAGGGAAACAAACTTTTAAGTGCTAGATGTATTCTGCCTGGCTTTCCTAGGTGAACCTGTCTACCAGCTAAAATGGTAATGAAGAACACAGCTTTAGGGTGAAATTTGGTGTCCAGAGGGTTAGGTACAGCATCCTCCCTGATCAAGGGGAGTAGCAGAGAAGGTCAGAGTTTGTGTGTTGATTTGTACTGGAGGCAGTTGGATCTGATCTCCCATTTTGGAAGTGACACGCTCTCTCCATTGCTGTCATTTCTGGATATCATATTATGAACTGGAAATTCAGCCTCTTACTAACCACTGCATCACTACAAATGGCCTCCTTCCTCTTGAATGTGCTGAGATTTAACAGAGAATTAAGGGCTGGGGATATGCTGGATCAATGACACTGTCAAAGACAACTGTTTCTCTTTGTTTGAACAAACCATGACTTGTACCATGAAACAACCTATTTATTGTCCCCACCCACCCCCAACAACCTGTGACCATTAACTTTTTCTGTTGGGATAACAGTAAGTGTCCTGAAGGGCAGGTCCTGGCAGGTTACCTTTGAGGGAACTGCTACACTGCCTGTGTATGTATCCTTCTGCATATTCATGCATGTACTGTGTTATAGTCAGGGATTTTGTGCTATTCTGGGTCTGCATGATCGTTGAGAACAGACAACCAACCAACCAGGGTAACCATGGCTCTGAGGATCCTTGCTTTTACCAAGATGTCCGTTTCTCTTGTTTGTTGGCAAAAACAAAGTGAGGAGACTTCTGAGGGTGTTTCCTTCCTGCTCACTAGCACTATCTGATGTGGGTGTGTTTACATATCCCATGTGCACCCTTTTTCACATGTCAGTTGGAATGATATATCTGTCCCCTGGTGAGTGGGCTGTATGACGGCAGTGCACTGTGCTGCGGGACAGAGTCCTGCTTACTGCCCAAGCRTCTTGGAAATGCACACCTGCAGCGTGTTGCTCTGTTGTTTCTTCTGTTTTGTAGATCCTTGGAAGTGCAAGAGCTGTCTTTTCAGGCACGAGTAGTGTGGACACATAGACAGATGTGATTCGTTTGGGAAGGTAGCAATGGGTGAACCTGGAACTCTGCACTTTGCCTGCCTAGACAAAGCCAGCACTTGTGGCCTTCATGCAAAGGGTAGAGTGTCTGCAGTCCCCAGAAGGAGGAGACCTGAAAAACAGGAGAAGGAAGGGATTCATACAAGCTCATCCAGCAAAATCAGTGGAGGAGCTGGCTAAGAGTCTCTATCCCTGAGTGCTTGCATGTTCAGTGCTGTCAAGTCATTGGAATGTGTGTAGAGAGGAGCCTGATCCCAGGTCAGAAATGGCACAGGTCACAGGTACCCCCTTCTTTCTCTGAGATAGTTAGTGGTGATGATTCCTAATCATCTGGGCTGGCTTCTTGCTTACAGCACAACTCTGTGGTATTGCTGGAGACCCCATTACAGTGTGGATTCTGCTCTTTCTGAGAGGTCTTGTACAAAGTATCTGTTGAAAGAGAATACAGGTGGTGATGTTTCAGCAGAACAGAGTGTGYGCAGTCATTTCTTTATGCGTTTGAGTTAAAGCTGGAATTCCTGGGTAGAATTTCTAAACTTGTGTGATCTGTCTGGATCCCTTTTCTGACAAGGGAAAAGTGTTGCACTGCTCTTTGAAGTTCTCTCCTGATATCCCCATGCCTGTTCAATTCTGACCAATTCAGACTAGTTACGGAAAGAGAGGTGTGTGCTGAGCCTGTTGCCCACAGCCCTGTAATGAGGGCAGCATTTGGACTTCTAGGAAGTTGCAGCCTTGAGATATATTTCTTCTGTCAAGCAAACCAAGGCTTGCTGGAGACTCCTAGTTTCAAGGTTCGGCAGGTATTGTCATTACCTTGCTAGCAAATAGTCTGCTTATATGCTGTATAATTAACACCAGGAAATTCTGACTCCTGAGGCTATAGGGTTAAACAAATGTGTTCCCATTAAACTTGAATAGTAAGAGGTTAACTCATTAGGAAAAGAACACTCTTGATGTGCTTAATAGCAGGAGAGAGCCTTAGCTCTCTGTTCCTTGCAAGCTCTTGTGTTAATCTAGCTTTCCTTTCTGAGTGTTTCTTGTATAGAATAGTTTAACAAACCCCCCAAAATGATCTCCTGTGCATTGTGTACAAGTCATCTTTTGATCCCCTGATTATTGACATGCTTGGCTCCTTTGGAGTTGTTAGAGTGTGTCCTGCCATGTTGATGGTTGATTGCAAACTTAAAATGATATGCAGTGCAGAAGTTTTGCAGAACAAAAGCAAATCCTGGAAACTGCTCACTTGAATGTGCAGTAGCAACACTTTGCATGCCTGTGTCTTGCCCATTTACCCTTATGTTCCCTGGAAAAAATACATTCTAATAGCAGAAAAGTCCTGGAGGTACTAGGTCATGAGCAAATGGCCTGCAAATGTAATGTATTTTGCATCAAAGTGATCCTATTTTTAAATGCTTCTTTTGTGCTCTTACAATTAAACCCCCTTATATTTGTAGTTCCAAAAATAGTTAATTTCTAACAGATGTGTGCATCTCATTAACTTGTGCATGGAGTTGTTCTGAATTGAAGACTTGCTCATACCTGACTAGTCACAGAGTTCAAGCCTCACTGACACTTACTAATGTAGAGTGGGCTTCTCAGGTCAGGTAAAAGATGCCAAATTTCAGAGGAAAACAGAGGAAGTAGATGTAAATGAATAAAGTCAAGGCACAAGTCTGCAAACCCTAATAGTTCTTTGTCGGTATGACATTAGCAAACCCCATTCCTGTGGCTGCAGAATACCTTTGGTGTTCTCCAAATGCTGCTGTCCTTAGAAAAGAGTGAGTATTCTTGCCTGAAAACATAATTCCGGGGAGAGCTGCTTGCTGGGGAAATTTTCCTGTCTCAGGCACTCAAGTGTTGCTATTCTTTTGAATGGGCGGGGCCTGGGACCTTGGGAACTTCTGGCGCTGTGAAGATGAAAATCCTATCACTTGTCATGCTTCTGTCACAAGAGTAATTATTCCAAGCTTTAGCTCCATATGATATATGATTAAACTATCCATTTGTGCAGTAAGTTGGTCTGGTGAAGGAGAGAAAAGTGATCCTTTGCACAGGCTTCCTAGGATGGAGAGACTTTTCTTTTTCTCGAGGTTGCTGTTCTAAACAACAGGAACAAACTGAACTAAACGACTGACTTCTGGTAAAGTGAATGCAGAGAACATCTGATTTCACTGTAAACAAATACAAAATTTGTTTTCTGTATTGTTACATGCATTCTGAATCTTTCATCACAAACATCTGGATATCTCTGGCCATGGATTCCTTAGACTCATCAGTTCAAAAAAATTGTAGAGAGGATTTAAAGTTAGAGCCCCAGGGGAGTGGAGGGGACCCAAACTATTTCTGACCTTTGACCTAATTTGGAAGAGAGATTTGCCTATGGAATAGCTACATGTTTGAGGCAGCTTTATCTGGGAACAATTCTAGCCAGGAGTGGAAAAGACCAAGTGTGGCCTCAGACTATGTCATAATGTTTTTCAAGACAGAAAAAATAATTTATAATGCGTGCAGCTGTGTAAGCTCTTAGCAGAATCAATTATGGAACATTTTATTTTGTGGATCACCTGAGAATAGCCTATCTTCCCCAAGCTTGTACAGAAGAGATGCAAGAAGTCTGGTAAACGCTTCCAAGCAAGGAGGTTTCCAATAGCAAATAGTAAACCAATGATGTCAACCAAAGACAGGAAATCAACATTTGGACTCCTGAGTCCTCCATGGCAGTGTGTCTGTCTTGTATGTGGGGGTGAGCATGTATATGGAACTGTATGAATAGTCATATGTCAGTGTTTCGTGTGATGTGGAGGTTGTCTTAGTGCAACTGTGTTGGGGATATGTGAGTGCTTAGCATGAACACTTGCATGTTCTTAGAGAAGCTAAAGAACCTGTTTTCAGCTGTGTCCCATGGAATGGCTCTGGAAATCCAAGCTGTTCCATATGTTGCAGCAGGATAGAGGAAATTGCGCTTTTTTGAAGTGGCACATTTTTGCTGAATTTATTGTCTGTTATATGGGCAAATTAATCTCTACATTTTTGTCAGGTGTTTCATACAAGACTTCTGTTGCAGCAGCCCAAGTATTCAGATTTTTGTCTTCATTTTTATTGGCCTAGGTTCCACTTTAACAAATTCACAGCTTGTGAGCCATTGCTGGAAGATTCAAATGTGCAAAACATTAAGGAAGCACTAAACAGAGCCATCCTCTTAATTTGGGCCCTGTCTTTGCTACTAATAGCATGTAACATCTGACTATAGTAATGCCTAGAGCACCAGCTCCTGTTGGGGCCTGTTGCGGTAGGTGCCATGTGAGGGGGAGGGAGCATTCCTGCCTTCCGGGGTGTCACATGGGAACTAAGCAGGACAGGGGATGGGGAAAATAGCTTCAACGGGAAAAGAGAGGAAGTGACTTCTTCAAACAACAGATCAGTGGCAGAACAGGGAGAAGAATTAGGTCTCTGGTAGGATATTTAGTCACATCTAAACTCATTTTTCACAGTGCCTCAGGGCAGACTAGGTGACTTTTTGCAGTACGTCTTTGCCCCATTTTATTACAAGCCCACGAATGGAATTAGCTAGTACTCTGCTAATTAGTGAATGCAGACAAGGACAAATCCAGCTCAGGCTCAGCTCAGCTTGCCTGGGGTAAACTTAATGCTCACCATGACTTTTCCTTGTTTCCACTGACCAGTCAAATGCTGTGCCAATCTTGGTTAACTTGGTAGTTTTAAAAACTGAGTTCAACTAATTTCATCATGCAGACAAGCCCTCTGGCCATGCAAGTTTTCAGGGGGAGGCACAGAAAATAGGGTTGGATCACTACCTGTGTTTCTCTGGAGTCCTTGACATCATACCCTTTAATTCATAACCTCAAAATACAAATATGAAGGTGATAGGAATGGCAAAAGAATAACACTACTGTATTTCATAGAATGTCATGATACAGAAACCATGCTTTAAATGGAAGTGCTGAATTCCTGGTATGAAAGAAAAAGCCTCTTCTACAGATCAACACATCAGTAATGACAAACAGATCTTCAAATGGATATTGGTTTTTAAAGAAAGATGGATTAATATAAGCATTCATCTTCACTGTCAGTTTAATATCAAGATAATTTTATTTGATAGTTCAATGTAATAAACTCCCATTTTCCTTAATACATATTTGAGAAAAGCAGCAATATTGTAATATAGTAATTAGCTATATTTGCCTTTACTATGTGTGAATAAGATTAATATACTAGAGTGTTCAACCTAATTGATCTATTATGTGATAGGGACTCGCAACCAGACTGCAAATTACAGTTTAACCCCCCAAAGGGCTAGACTTGTTTAGAAAATGTGCGAGTCTTTAAGAGATAAAATTAATAGAACTGACGTTGACCTAAATATTCAGTGTTATTAATTGTATCAGTGGATTGTGCTGCTTTTATGTGCAGCTAGGATGGCAGTGTGTTTAGAAAGGAGAGGGTTTATGACAGCAGTGGGAAGGGTGGCTAACAGAAAACATGACAATTATTGCAAACTAGGTTTCCTGGTTAAAAAAGTGATTGTCACAGGCCCTTAAAATTGCTATTCCATGTGGTTGTGATTAAACAAATCATCCGTGCAGTGTGTTTGGAACATAATGGCTCTGTGGGAAAAAAAATGTAAATCAGGTTTTTGTATTAATGAAAACGGTTTAATATGGTTTTAATGACCCATTTTTCAGTCTTCACCAGAAAGTAATTACCAGTTAGATAGTTAGTGCTCTGGGCTTTGTTCTGGCTCTCAGAACTCCTTCAGCCAGTCACCCGGGGGAGTCCTGTCTGTGCTCTGTGGACAGTGCTGGGCTAGTGACCCAGCTGCAATGGGGCCCCCCTCCACTGCAGCTCCCTGCCTCTCTTGGTGGTACCTGGGGGACAAGTGGGTCTGTGGCTGTAAGGTCACTGTTTATTGTTGATTAGGCCAAAGATAAACCCGTAATGAGAGACAGCGCTGGCCCCTAAAAACAAAATGGGGGAGAGCTGGATGAGCCACCTGATTAATAAATCATCTCTGAAAGCAGGTCAGGGACTTGCAGTTTCAAGAGGAAATGCTGGGTGTGGTGGCAGGATGGGGGGCAGCGCACAAAACTGAGTATGGGCAGTTTGGCTCCTGAGCAAGGGGGCAGCCCAGGGATCTGCTATTAACAGGGACCACCAGCAGGTTCCAGTGGCTGTGACTTACATCCAGCAAAAATGAGAGAGGAGCAGAGATGCTGGTCATTGTGGGGAAACTGAGATCAAGACTCAGGATTTGTGCTTTTCTGCCCACCCCTGGCCCAGTAAACCCCACTGCCTCTCTACTTTTGTGTATGAAAGCTAAAGTTTGACACTACATGACTGATGTTTTCTGCAAGTTTTTAATGCTTGGGAAGAGCTACATGTCAGTGGCTCTTTGTTCAAAATAGGGCTGTGTTTGCTGATTTGTCTTTGGCTGCAATACTGTCCAGTGCTCACCTTCTGAGAAGAGCACTGCAGCAGGCTCAGAGAGCAACCATGAGAACAGGTAAGGCACTGGCAGATACCTCTCAATCATGTGAATTAAGACCCTGTTAGATGCTCATAGTTTGCACCTACCTACATGGGAACAGATATTTTCTACTATAGTGCTCTTCAGTTTTGTGAACAAAGGCATAATGCAGCCCAGTCCCTCAAGCTGGGAATATACAGAGTCAAAGAAGGTAAATCTTTTACACTAGGAGTGCTAACATTGGAATCTCTTGCTGAGAATTATGGTGAATTCATCGTCACTGGAAGCTTTAATGCTAAGGCAGGATGTTTTCCTCTAGAGACATGCTGTAGAGGCTTGGGATATGCTCATCCTGTTGCTATCAGATTTGGGGCAAGAGAGGTTTGATGAAGTGCTGTGTACGCTACACAAGCATGAAGGCCAGGCCATCATGGTGGGTTGTGGTTTGGTCTGTGTGTTCAGAGCTCATCTGAGCCTTCTGATGGAGAGAAGGTCAACCCCACCTCCTTGCTTGTGGTGAGCATTGCTCTGAGAACACTTCTGTCTTCCCTGCCTATGTCCTCCTGGTTCCATGGTCACACCTGCAACACAGAGGTTGGCTGGCTTCCTTAATCTGGGAAAGGGTTTTCTGTGGAGTGATCATCCTGCTGCGTGGCCATAGGGCAGGAGACAGTAAGGTTGCCATTGCTCTGTATGATAGGAGATGGCCACGATATCCTTTGCATGAAGGGGACAAGGCAAGTGCAGGATCCGGATGGTGAAAATGGGGGACTTCTGTAGGTGGATGAGTACCTTTGAAAGGATGTGATAAGAGGGACTCTTTCAACTTTGGGTGGTTCTCATTGTACTCACATGGACACAAAAGCATTGGACTCTGTGGCCCAGGTGAAATCTAGAAGCTACAAAAAGTGAATACGAGGAATTTGCCTGACTTTTCATCTTCCTCCTGGCAGGATCCAGTTATCTAAAACAGGCATGGTTTAGGGATTTGTCTAACCTGAAATTAAAAACCTCCAGTGATTGAGTTTCTACAACAACCTTCAGCAGCGTATTCCTTAGTGACTTGAAACTGACTTCTGGGTGCTGGGCTAGCTGGACTAGGTAGGGGATTTGTATGGGCTTGCTGGAGGTTGTGTACATCTGAAATGGCTCTTGCTTGGAAGGAAAAGCAGGAATCTTGTAGGTATTAGCTCTGCACCTCCCAAGAGAACTGATAGGTTTGTCCATGTTGTGTAGTGTTTAGTACATACCGGAGGTAGTTCATGCTGTTGCAAACCTGAATAGGTGGGCTCATGCAAGCTCTCTGCAACAGTAGCTTGTTCGTACCCATACCAGAGTTGTGGGACATGTTGCCTCTCAGTAGGGAGCACCTGCAGAAGCCGAGCAAGTTATTACTGCAAGTGGCTGGATAGTTCTGAGCTGACCTTTTAGCTCATAAGACAGCCCTAATTCTAGGCTCTGTTAAATGCTTAGGGAGAAAATGCATTCCAGTCTGATGTATGTAGCACTTTCTTCCCCTGGAAGACATCGCAATATGTGTGTGAGATCAGGCAAAACAGGGAGATGAGACTGTACTCAGTGTTCCTGATACTGTTAAGAAGTAAAGTAGATTGAGGAGAGGGAGGTTTTGAGGAAGGGGAGGATCCTGCAGATAGTATTTATTCATCATAAAGAAATATATGAAAGTAAACAGGAATAGATTTTTCTAAAAAATCCCTCCCAGGTCACCTATAAGAGAAATAACATGACACAGCTCAATGCCACCTAATGCTGTGCTCTGCAGATTTTTTTCAAGAATATAGAGAAACAGTGCTTTATTTTTATTTTTGAAGTGGAAGTGGTTCACAAGGTATACTAGAGAGATGATTCGGTGCTTACAGTTATGACATGTCAGAGTCTCGTAAGCTCAAAGATGACTGTCTTTATTGTGTTTTTCCTTTTCATCTTGCAAACTTTGAGCCCTTGTGTTCCTATCATTTTCCTGTTCCAGTGTGAAATAAGGAGCATATTCTGAACAGTGGTGTTCTTTTGATACATGCTATAATAAAGAAACACTGAAATGGAGAACAGCAGATCATCTCTGTCCACAAAGAAGTACAGAGAGGTGCTAATCCTTTTGGCATGGCATTGCAGCAGTTGTTCCTTCTGGCTGATGTTGAGCCAACAATAATTTTTCTCTTCTAACATCATGGTGACAAAGGAGCTTCCCTTAGCAGCCCATTTCTGCCCTAATTTATGTTGCAGCTTTTTAGGGAAGGGAGCAAAAGTCATTTTGGGAGCTGTTGAAGGACATCTTCCTCCTTTATAGCCCCTATAAGTTTTTGGCAAGTGAAGTGGAGTACATTTGTGGGGTGCATTAATGGCAGCAGCCTGTGGGGGATTAAGGAGGGGCCTAATCACCACCTCAGCAGTGGCCAAGCTGCGAGGGCAGCACAGTTGCTTGGAGAGCTGAGGCTGGGGGAGCAGGAGGGAGCAGGCTGCTCTGGGGAGGCTGGAGCCACCGCAGGGAGACCGTGCCAAGCAGGGAAGTTGGGAGGCACCTCAGGAAGATGAGGGAGGGCTACTCTGCTGGCAGGACTGTGGGGGGACTGGGGCTGCTCTTTGCCTCTCCCTTCCCCTACAGAAAGGGAGGTGATGGAGCCAGGCTAGGAAGCTGTGTGCCCAGGACTTGTGGGGCTGGATGTCAGACTGTTCCAGCTGTGCTGCACGGCAGCGCCTTCCTGGGACAACTCGCTGTTCTCCATTGCTGCAGGGAACTAGAGCGGTAACGCTGAGGGGAGCGGGTTATGATGCTGCTGAGGAAATGCTCTGGGGACTGTCACCCTCAGTCATGCGGACAGGCTCGCATGGCTCGCAAAGGGCTCTGGTGCCCCATCTCACCCCTGGGGAGCTGCTGCCTGGGCCATCTTTAGAAGCGGTTCGTAATTCAGATGGTGTCTTTTCTGCTTCAGGAATGGGATATTTTTTGCTGTCCTGTTGTGTGTTGAGTGAGATGGCAGCTCCCTGCTGAGTGCTCTGCTGTGATGGAGGCCTTAAGATGTATAACACATGTGAAGCAGAAGTTACTACAAACTTTTCTGGGGATCTTTCACAGGGATAGTAAGAATACATGGTCAGATCCAAGCTTGCTAACCCTGTTTGGACATTAGTATGGCTGGGTGGGATTCCTTGTGCCAAAGGATAGAAAATCTGCTTGCTTGTTTTTTTCCATATGTGGCTCAGAATGAAACAAGGACAAAGTGGCAAACAGCCAGAATAGGAGGAATGAGGGGCTGGAGCACAGAGGTGACCGTGTTGTCCCAAACACACATACAGGGTGAGGAAATCCTACCAGTGCCCAACTGGTGTACGTTTCTTACTATCATGGATTAACCAGGGAGAACTATTCTGATTGGGAACAAAACAGAGTTGAGTCCTGTGTATTACAACTTGTGCTGTGTCTATTTTATCTACAGTATCATCCTGTCTCCTTTTTTTCTGCCTAAGGTACCTCTGAGCTTCTAGAATGATTCTGTAAGCAACTGTATCCTTTTCTGTGTCTCATATTAGGGAGGCAAGTGCTCAGGTCAAAGACCGTCTTTTTTCTATGCAAAAAAGTGTTTAAAGTACATAATGGCTTCAGTTTCTTGTTGAAACCTCTCCAGGCTTTACTGCAACATGAGTAAAAACTAATGGGATTGACTAGAAAAAAGCTCCAGGAATTTTGATTTTTCTACCAGACCAAGCTGCTTGGAGTCCCCTGTCCCTAGTGACCCGCATGCGTGGGAGTGTTTCCATAGCCAGTGGACTAAGTGTGAAGTGCGTGGCGAGCCCTTGCAGAATCAGGGTTTAACTCCTCCATGACCTGTCAGCTAATGCTGTGTTAGGCACCTGGAGAAACCAGCTGCTGCTGTAACTTGTGCAGGGTTCCAGCCACATTTAAGCCAAACGTGACACTGCTTTCTTGGACTCGGTTGCTGACGATGCAGTGCCAATGTCCCCTGATGTGCTAACTGCTCGCTCTGTTGGGACTACCAGATTTTGTCAAAGGCATGTAAAATTTATGTGACAATTCCTGTGTGTGGCTGGTGGATGTTTGTCTTTGAAGCTCCTACTCTGAAAACCTCCATCGACTTTTTATTCCTTTCTTCTTCCAGTCACAGAGAAACTTTTTTCTCAGGAGGCTGCATTTGTCCTTTTATTTGCCCTGTTAAATWCTGCTTTGTGGGCCTCCAACATCTATCCCTCTATTAGGATGTTTCTGTCTTGCCTGTGCTTGATGGCCAGATGATTGGAATGGCTTCTGTATCTGGAAGACAGTTGGGGAGACCAAGAAGCTAGGTTCTTTAATTTTTGGATGGACAATACTTATCTTGTCATTGGGCTTTTGTTTCATTTGTTTTTAATGGCAGCATTTCTTTAAAAACAAATGCTGGGGGAGAGTCGGGCTCTGCACTAGATCCCAGCACTGTGATTTCATGGTATTCATGGGTTTCCTGATGCAGATTTCAGTCAGCTGAGTCATGGTCCCTTGCCTCTGGAGTCTGCTTCTGTACCCCATGGTCTCAGGCACACGTCCGCAGCTCTTCACTCCTGCTGGTGCTGTGGGCTGCGCTCCCCTGACAGCTGTGCGGGAAAAGCAGGGAGGAGCTAGTCACTGTGGGCAGTGATGTGCAGAGCATTGGCGGGGGCCTGGCTATGCTCATTGACCGGGGTCTGTTTGTAGTCGGTTTGAAGCTTTTTATGAAATGGCTTTCTGGAGCTGGGAGATGGGCTGGGGAGGTGGGGGTCTCCAGCAAGTGAAGCCCTGTGCCCTCCCAAGGAGGCCTGTGCAGCTTCTTCCCCCACTGCCTTGGAGGAGCTAGGCAAGCTTCAGCAGCTGTGTGGGAGGGGAAGAAGGATTTGTGGTTTAGCCTCTGGGGATTAAAAAGGGTTGAAATCTTGCCAGCCAAAAATGAGATCCCTGTAAAACAAGGGTGAAATCCCGGCATTGCTGAAGGCAGTGGCAGTTTTGTTCTGGACTTCAGTAGCATCAAGATTTCATCCTAGCTCTGTGGGGAAAGAGTTGGAAGTACATCCACCACAGTGTTTGCTACTGAAACTCTATAGCTTAAACACCTTTGTAGAAAGTAAGTGTCATAGTTGCAGTGCCAGAGCACTCAAACTTGTATGTGCGTTTTCAGGAAACCTAGGAAAAACTTGCGGGGGAGGGGGTTGTAGGGTTAAACTCCCTGTGCTCCTTTTTATAGTCAAGGGGGAGAGCGTGCTCTGCGTGGACCATTCCCTGACTTTAAATTTGATTTTTCACTCTGGAGGGAAGAATCTGTTCATCTCCACAGGGTAGTGTGACCTGCCTGATCAGTTGCTGCCAAGCAGTATTATAAATACTTCTCACCCATACAGGGAAATCAAATAACAATTAAAAGGAACCAACTAAAAAATATGAATTGATTATGTTAGAATTACAAGCACTTGCACAAATATCTTTATGGGGTTGATATGTTAGCACAGGAAAAAAGGTAAAGGGATTTAGTTGTCAATTTTTGGTGTGATCTATATATTTTTTTAATCATTAATCAGGTTCTTTGGTTAGGAGGTGATGCTGTAAATATGTCCATTGTCTTTTTCACTTGTCTAAGCATCCCTAGTGCTATGCAGTGTCGAACTCTGAGAGCAGGTTGCCCTGAAGATCTGTTCTGCTGTGAGATCTGCACTGTGTATCCCTGAGAAGAGGAATGAATTATATGGTTGAGGAGCTGTCAAGCAGCTTTTGTACCCCAGATGTGGTCTCCTGGCAATTTGCCATGATCTGATCTTCCCTAGGTAATAAGGGTTTATCCCATTTTCCTGTAGCCTTCCCCTCCCCAAAGGAGGTGTTATTTGGGCAAAAAAGGGGCAACTGGTTTCAAGCCTCAAGCACCAAGTTGCTGTACCATCTGAAACAGAGCTATATTGAAGCTCCCTTTACCAGTGGGAATTCCCACTGACCTAAGCAATAATATCTTATGTCTTGCATGCTTGAGGTGGCTTGGATGTGTATCCAGCAGGGAAAGCTGTCTGTAGATGTGCCTTCACAAAGCTTTTTATCTCAAACCTGAGACCCAAATACAGAATCTAATAGTCTCAGAACTGGTGTGTCTACACGATTCCTGGAGGATTGCTAGAGAGATAACAAACCGTTGGTGGACTGCTCTTAATTGTTTCTACTTTGTATAGTCTTTGCTTAACAGATATCTTTTCGTGTATGCTTAAGAGTAAAAAATGTTCTTCCATTTTAATGTCTGGTGGGAACAATAACCTCAAAAAGAAACTGCAGCTGAATGGCAATGCATGTGTGACAGATGAAACACACATGATAGACTGTTGCCAGCAGTATTTCTGTCTTGTAATGTTCAGAAATAGGTAATGCCTCTGGGGTAAAACATTCTGTCTCTGTATTTTCAGGTTGCTAAAGCTGACCATGGCCAGGCCCTGACTTTTGCTGTCTCACCATGTAATACTAACCACATTTGAAAAAGTGGCTTAGTGCTATGTAGTCTACGGGCTGAACGTTGTCTGTGGAGCAGAATTGCTCTAAATGTGAAAAACTTGCTTCCTGCTGGCTTGGGGCACAAAACTGGTGGTGGACTGCCCTCTGACAGCAGTGCTGGAGCTCAGATGTTGCTGGCATGTTTAAAACAAGAGAGCATTAGTCTCTTGGCTTATGCCTTTTGTAGCTGGGAACCTCTTGCTCGGCAGTTCTCGTGGAGCGTTTTTGCAAATGAAGAGTTAATGACTAAAATGGAAAATACTTTAAATTCTTTTTGATAACTTCAAAAATGTTTTCAGTAGCAGCCGAGTTGTCAGAAAATATTTACATAAGTGCATCTGCAAACCTCGCTACAGTATCTTAAGATCTGCAGCAGCTTTGTCACTTCCTTACAAATAGCTGTGAGCGATCTATTATGTAAAAAGGTTCAGTTTAATTTACAGGAAACCTTACATTTTTCTCCAAGTACTATGTTTAGTGTATCTTAAAAAAAAAAAAAAAAAAAAAAAAAAAAAAAAAGCTGTGGGTCTTTTTAATGCTTCTCTACAGAAGTCTGAATGATTTGTAGAGAAACATAATGTCTTTTTATTAGGCCAGCTGATCTGGGGAGGGAGGAGAGACATGAGCAATCCTTGTGTATGTGAGTGGTTCTCAGTGCCTCCCTTTGCACTCGCCCAACACCGAGGTGATACTGGTGCTTGGTTAACCTGAAGTTGAAGCATCGCATGTGGACAAGCTCTCGGAGCAGCACCCAGAAGAGTGCTCTTGCAGCCAGCGGCTATGTGGGCTGGCATGATCTGCTCCTTGAGATTCCACTTGCCTTTCTTTACAGGGATGATGTCACATTTCAAGCACTGGAATAAAGCAACAACCTGGAAAACTCCTGCTATCTTCAGTGTGGCTTTTGGAGCAGTACTTTTATCCAAAAAGCTGTAGGTCTTTGTGCAGTGACTTTTGGAAAAAAATAATAGGCAGCATCTTTGTTCAAAGGCCTGATGTTCATGCCAGCTGACGCTGTTTTCTACAACTGCTGTTACTGCTTGAAGTCTGTGTGTGTGTTTTGATTCTGAAACAAATGGCTGACGTTAATGTAAATTAGCTATTTACATTAGCTAAGCTGACTTTTAATCTCTCTCCTGCTCTTTTAACTGAGAGATAAAGCTGCCCCTAGGTTGACTTGGGCCAAAACAACAAAATTGTTTTAAACTTGCACCTTACATTGTTCTGAATGCAAGTTTTATATAGCCCCAAATCCTTAGATATCTTTAATTGCGTTATGTAAATTTGATCTACCCAAGTTGCAAAGCTTCCCTGAACAAGTAGGGGCTTGTTGGCATATGTCCTTAATCATCCGAAAACAATTGGGGACACTTCCTGAGGTTGCTTTGTTCTTCTCCCGCTGTAATGTGTATTGTGTGTGGTCACGGGGTTCTCTAAGTGTGTGAAGACTTGCTAACACTGTGGGAATTTCTTCTCTCTATCTGCATTGCTGATGTAACCATCTATTCAGCAATATTTCTCCCTTAAGTGTAAAGCTAGAGACAATGATAATAATGGGACCAATTATTTTTTTTTTAGTGTGGTGTCCCAGATCTGACTTTTCCTGAGAGAATACAATGTTTCTATTTTTTTTTTTCTCTGAAACACTAGATGATGTATTACCAGGGAAAAGACCCAGAGAAATTGAGTGATCTTTCTCTCAGACTTGGTAAAATTGAAAGAATTGCCTGTTCCTATCCAGATGATAAACTAAAATAACACAACAATGAAGGCAGACTTTGAGYGGTGCAGCATTCTCGAGAGAAAAGGGATGTATTGGCAGAAATTTCTGTTAACTTTCATGTGGGCTTTCATTCTGTGGAGGATCAAGATCGCTATATGCAGATGCTGATACTGGAAAAACATTTTGCATAGGTAGAGTGAGGTTTCCGAAACTGCTCTCTCAAGTGAAATTTCTCAGAAAAATGTTTGCTAGTCTTTGAAACCATTTAGCAAGAAAATGTCCTATTCTTTGAGAAAGAGAAAATAAACTTTAGAGTTAAAATATTTGGACATGTCTGAATAAAAACTCTGAACGTGATTGTTCCCCCCCCCCGCACCCCGTATCCTCCCCTCCTTCCTTGAAGGCAGTGACTGAAAATACTTGTTTCGGGGTCTCTTGCTAAAAAGCCAGAAAACTGTCAGAAGTGACAAAGTTGAAATGCCAGACATTACGAAAGAAGTTTTCCTGTACAGCTTTAGTAACCCAGCATAGCTTTACTCTTCCCAATTTGCCAAATATAGTATCTAGTACCATCTTGAAGCCTTATCCATTTCATCCACCTATAAATGAGGAAATAAATGTGGTCTTTCAAGTCAGAGAAGCCTACAGGAGTAAATGGGTCTCTGTTTTAAAATACAGTGACCACAACAGGGCTAGAAGAATGACTTAATGCCACCAGTGAAAAGAACAGTCTGCTACGGGCGCTTACAAAATACCGAGAGTAGTCTCAGTTTCTAGTTTTGTAGGTTTATTTGGCTCTTACTCCACCTGGTCCTAAGACCTACAGTGGAAGGCATTTCCCAATCTCTGCTCTGGAGGGCTGAATAAAAATCAGTTCTCTTAAGAGCAGAATTCAGTGTTTTCTCAAACATGTTTAGCTTTTTGCTCTGCTCGCTAAAGGTGACTGCCAGGTTAATGAAGTAGCAGTCTGGTCTGTGGGGAGAAARCTGCTCCCTCCTCTT
The DNA here is from genome assembly GCF_003343035.1 of Apteryx rowi. NCBI lineage: Eukaryota > Metazoa > Chordata > Aves > Apterygiformes > Apterygidae > Apteryx > Apteryx rowi. Next base: position 1,682,837 of record NW_020450860.1, read on the forward strand.
GTACTTCTGACCTTTATGACTAGCTACCTTAAAACAAGGCCAGAAAGGAATCTCTCTCTGATCACCTATTGAGAAATGGTCACATTTTGATTCCTCTCTCTTGAAGGTGTATATATAGTCCATTGGATGGGAAGGGGATTCAGTCTGCAAGTGTTGTGTTTAAAATCATCAGAAGAACTTGCCGCAGCTTTTGGATTGTGCGAAAGGGCATTTGCCAGCCTGGTAGAGCCACCTGGTTTGACAAGGCTGCATTGCTCGCCCTTGATCCCAAGTGTCTGAACTTCATTATGAGTTTTCATTTGTCCTGTAAAAAATTCATGGTTCCCCAGGCTACAGCTTCCTGTCTAGCCTTCTTGCTGTGCAAATGTCTTCCACCTCAGTTTTTTATTAGGCCCAGAGTTAACTCTTCTAAAGGTCCCAGTTTCACAGTGCACATCTCTTCAGCTGCTGTACATTAGTGAATTTGCACTCTCATAAGTTTTAGATATAGACATGCTAATATACTTCTGTACACCTCCAAAGAACTTGTTTTCCCTGGTCACTCTATTTTTTTTAGTTCTAGAATACTTTGTTTTCTTCTCTTGGAATATAAAAGACAATTCTGAAGACTCTTGAAATGCTGGTTGGGGTTCAGCTATTAAGACAAATGTTTAGGTAGCTTATTAAGCATGTGATTTCATGGTTTATTTTGTACTATGCAACTGAAGAAGGAATTTGAAGCTGCTGGCTGGGATGCTAGCTGGGATAGTCATTAGAATTTGTTTAGGTACCCAACTTGCAGTGCCTTGACTTTTTTTTTTCTTTTTTTTTTCTTCCCAGAAAGTTTTGAGCAACTGAGTTCTTAATCGGACTCCTAGGCAACGTAATAGCTGCTCCAATTCCATTCACAATGGCTGTAATAACTTCTTCTGTATGAGTTGGGACCAGCTGTGAAGCATAATGCTGCTGCTGCTTGTACTTGTATGTAATGTTTTTTAAAGTGTCTGTTTAAAGATAGATGTCACTACTCTCTGAATTTGAATATCTAAGTAAGTTGCTTTTAATAGGCCAATCCTTTGACTCATCTCTCTTGAGCAAAGCCTCCTTTTTTGGGCAGTCTGTTTCTTGGTGTGGTAAATGGCACATAGTCCTGATGTTGTTCTGTGTGCAGAGCCAGCATTCGTGCTTGTGCTCAGCAGTCAGCTTGCCTTTGAGCGCTTCTGCCTTGAGTAACTCTTCAAATGGTAACAGAGGTGGAAGCCTTTGTATTCCATCACCGGGGCTGTACCAAGACATCTACCCCTTGTAGCGCCTTGTTCTTTACGATTTAGCCGTTCATCTAGACTCTTTTGGAGAGAGATTCTTTTCCCATTTGGTAGTAATTACATGGCAATATACAACTAAGCTTGGACTTACGGAATGTAAATTATCAAGAAGAACTTCCAAGTACTTGCGTCCTCACTTCCCATGCACTACGCAGCTTGGACCAGGCTGCTCTGCACTCCTCTTTGTGTTTCTCCTTATCCTTGCTGCTGACTGCCTTTTGTGTCTTCTTTCCATCTTTCTCCTCCATATCTCCTGTAGCAACTTTCCTTCCTTGACCTATCAAGCATCTTCAGATTGCTCTTGCATTATTTTTTGATCTTTGATATTTGAGTCCTCTCCCCTCTTGTCTATGTCCCATCAGTTGAAAGCTCTTGCAGTGTCTTATAAACATGTCCCATGTTTTACAAATTGCATAAATCTTTACAAATTAACCAAGGCAGTTTCTTGACACACAGGAATTGCAGTGATCCCCCTCAGGCCCATGTGCATACAGGGCAATACATAACTCCCTTGTACTCCTTTGCGCTGACCTACAGAGTTAAATACARAGGTGAGGCTGAAGTAGCTCACTTAAAAATGTCATAAAAATTGACTGGCGTGAATACAAGCGATTTGTCTGTGGCTCTTTCATCTTTGAGACACATACTTTAAAATTATGAATCTCCTACAGGAATCTAAAATTAATAGGGAAATGAGCAATAGCTCAAATATATTGCTTTCCAGTTAAATAAGCAGAAATAACCATGAGTACTAGTTTGAAGCTGAGATATTGGTTGTTAAATAATAGTGATTCTAAGCAATGATGTGATGATTAAAACAGGGGATGGAGACTTGAGAATCTGGGTTCAGTTCCCAGATCCGCCATTTTGTTGAGTAACTTGTTCAAGCCACTGAGTCTTCTGGTGTCCCACTTCCCCTTTTGTAAAACGGGGACAACAGTGCTGCTTTTATCTTGGGTTATGAGGCCTCTAGGGGAGGAACTGCCTGTTACTTTGAGCATATGTAGTGTTCAGCACAATGGGGTCCTCCTCTTGGAGATAATAACAACAACATGTGCAGCATTCACATAACATGGATTTATCTTTCATCTTCCAATGCACTGGAGTTCCCAGAGTGCCCTAGTATTTTTTTTAGATATGAGACACAAATGTGGTTTTTTTTGGTTTGGTTTTTTTTGTCTTGTAAGTATACAGACGTGCTTTTTGTCTTTCTATTCTGTTGCCATCCAAGGGGAGGGAGGTGTGTGGCATAAACATGGTGGTATTGTGCACATTTTTCTGAAAGGTTGTCTTGAGGATGCTGTCAAGATGACTTACCAGTTTCCAAAAAATCTAACCTAGTCAGAGAAAGTACTTCGTGTGATATACAGGAAGAAATGCTTCTGAATTTCATGCCTTATGATGTACCACATGCTGAAGAGCAATCCGGAAAAGAGCATCTTGAGCATGTTGTACTCCCAGGTTAAATATTCAGGTTAGTGCTAGGATATGGACAGCCTCAGAAAATAAAAGGCTTTGCAATAGGGAAAGGAAATGATCATTTAAAAACCAGTCAAAACCATGAGTACAGTAACTGCAGAGTGATATGGCTGCACGGTGGTGCAGTGTAGGAAAACTTCAGTTTATTAGGTACAATGGGGGGAGGACTGTCAGGAGGAAAAATAAGATATGCAATCTTAAAATGGTAAAATCTGATCTGGTTATTGATTATACTCACAAAAAGTATGAGGTGGTATTGTTGGCTTCAAAAAAATATTTGGGCTTTTATCTCAGTGAGCAAAAGGGATCATGCCATAAAAGACTGGGAAGTTCTGCTGGTTGATAGATGTACAACTGCTTGCCACACCCAAACTGCGTGCCAGCATGTTTAAGAGGTAGGTGGACAAAGCTTGCTTTCAGCAGATCTGTTCCTTGCACTGTGCAGCTGTGAAGCTGAACTCAAGAGGCTATGAAAACACAGCAGTGATTTTGTTCTGCATCTCTGCAGGACAATGGAAAATCATTAGCTTCTTGAAGCTGAAAAGCTGCTCTGAGCATAGGCAAGTGAACTTTTTGTAAACTCCCTGTTTTGAAATATTTTAGCAACTTATTCCAACTAATATTTACCCAAGGCACTTAAAAGTTGTGAACCTGAGATTTATCAAGAGTCATTGGATAATGTACAAATAAGGAAAAGACACATTGTGTCAAGGAAGGATTCTTATTAAAGATCTTTAATAGAGGATCAAATAGGAAATGCTTAATTGCTATACTAGACCAGACCTTAGTTGCATCTAGCCAAATGCCTTGTTTCTAACAGGGACCAGTACAAAATGCTTCAGAAGCAGATAAGAGCCCTCAGGAAGATGTGGGGATACTGTCCCTGTTTGAGTGCCCTCTGAGCACTCAGTGTGTACTTAGAAACATGGGGTTAAATAGCCATCCAGAATACTTAGTTATATGTGAGTAGAACTACTTAACATAGGAATGTTGTTCTTTCCTGGAAAACCAGAAGTTCCCATTCTGTAAAATGAGAGTATATTGTTAAATATCCTATAAAGAAGAATCTCACAAAAATATTGCAAAACAAGACTGTCCTCTAGATTTGTAGCCAAATGGCTCATAAATGAGGTTGCTGGACTCCCCTAACCTCCAGAGCAGTGAGTACGAATGGAGATGGTGTGTCTGTGTGTGTGCGTACACTCTTTGAAAACGTAGCTGGCAGCTGTATGACTTCAGCCTGTGATGAACAGTGCGCCACTGTTGAGGCAAAACTGCCATAAGAGAAGTGCCACTATGCAATGTTAATGGAAATGGCTGCTGCAAATACGGGCTGTGATAAAGCACCATGGCAAAGCAGCATGTGTTTTCATGCAGAAAGACAGACTCCGTCACAATCCCCGACCACAGGCAGCAGCCATTAGACAGTGTGTTGCTGTCGTGTAGTCATTCTAGCCAAGATGCAAGATTTAGCAGATGTTTAGCAAAAGGTTCCATTCTTCTTGCCACAGACGCATGTGGAGCTGTCAAGAGCCTAGTAAAGGTTTTACAAGTCTTATAAGTCATAGTTTATAGAGCTTGGTAAGGAATTTAATATGGCATTGTGATCTTAGAAGCTGTTCTTCTTCTGAAATAATTTACCTTAATTTTGTTTTTAAAGGAAAGTTCTACTTTTGTGCTAAGTAGCAAAAGAAGAGCTAAGTAGATTTTGTAAACATTTCTTCTCTTCCTCTTTGGAGTCTTCTCCTGTAGTATCTGCTTGGGTTACACAGTTGTTTCCTCTGAGGGGTGAACTACCAGCAAGCTGAATCAGTGCTTTGAAGCAGCTTGGATCTGACTTAACTTTGTTCTGGAGAAAGTTCTTTACCAAGTCTCCTAATGACTCTGGAATGATGCAGATGAAGGGAACACAACATATCAACCAGTGTTGGATATGGAAAGTGGTGTATTTGGATTAGCAGTTTATGTAAGTGAAGGACTTGGGACACAGTGATGCTGCACATCACAGGAAACATATGTAAAGAGAGGTCCAGTTTGAGCAGAAAGATGCAGCTATAGAAATCAATGCTGCTTCTGTCTGCTAGGCCCAAAGCCTCCTAATAAGACTGAAAAATTAAGCATGATAACTTTAGAGTAGCTTTTGAGGTTCAGGCTGTAGCTTGTCCTATTGAATAAAGCTGTCGGCAGTAACTCTGAAGCTGTCCTGCTTCCCATGGAAATCCGGTTCATTTGGTTAAAAGTCCTTTGAATTTTACTGCTGGACTCACTGGGGAGAGAGTGCTCTCCATCATCACTGATGTGAACCGCAGCAGTGTCACAGGGATTCGTGTGTGAAATTAAAGCAAGGCTGTAAGTGATGGGTCTGGAGGTGCATGGTAAGGGATATCAAAAAAGACCTAGTGGGGAGACACAAGGATACCAGGCACTTCTGCTTTGTAAATGCCCTTTGCTAAGACTGGCTGACCTCAGCAGTCCTCTAAGGGAACAAAAAGTAGTGCATTCATGGTTTTGGAGTTTGGGAGATGGAGGAGGAAGTTTTGCTTCCCAACGGGAGAAGTGGTTTAGAGCTCAGAAGCTCCTAATGCCCATCCCCTGCTCTGACAGTGGCACCACCACCTTCCTTGCCTCAGAGCTGCTTCTGAATTACAAGCAGGAGTGAGACTTGTGTAGTGAATCGAAATGCATTTTCCTCCCCGGCATAGCTGAGAATGGCATCATGGTATGTTCAGTAGTCAACAGTTGTGACAGGGCTGCAGAGGCAGAAAAGGAGGGGTTAAGGTACCCTCTAGCCCTGTCTCCATGTGAGATGACTGGCACGTTCGTGTGGAAAAGCATTAGCACTTCTGCTTTCCTTTGTATACATCAGTATACAAACATCAGTATACAAAGGCACTGACACCTCAGAGGAAGCAATGACGTTGATTGATGTAACCCTAAGAGAAACTCTGGGCAAAAATACCTCTCTGCAGTGCTGTATTTATTTATTGGCCCAAGATTTCGAAAGGCCCAAAATAAAAATCATGGTCTGAAAATCTGTATCTGATCCACTGATTTGGATTTTATAAGCAGGTTCTCTAATAGATGATTTCTGCTTTTTGGCAATGTGCAGGAAGTGTAGGGTTTCCCCCAGCATAACCCCAGAGCAGGATCAGCTCCAGGGCATGAGGAGATAGAGCACTGCATAGGTGCACTGGTCAGAAGCCATCAGTAGCAGCAGAGCAATGTTTCATAAGGAGGTGAGCATTAAGTGATGGGAAATGCTGGGGATCAAGTACGCAGTTAACTGGCTGAATCCTTCTTGATTTGGGATATCAGTAGGTTTCCCAGGGTCTCTGTGTTATGCTTCCGCTATTTCCCCCAGACAAGGTACTGTGAATGCAGAGATTCTCAAGAGATCTACTGTCCATCCCGTAAATGTGAGTAGCTCTCATTAATGTTAATGGGAGCTGCATGTGCTCAAAAAGTGAGAAAAATCCCTTGTGAGGCCTTGAGAAGRAAGACTAATTTCTAAATGATGTGTAATTATTTGTGCAAATGGCGTAATACGTGATGTCTCTGTTAAGTCATACTTGCTCAGTGAATTGGCCTCGTAAAATTTTTGTTTAGGAAAGTGACCAGACACAAAATATAACAGACTGTATTAATTTCCACTGTTTTACTTAACCTGTGTGCTCCTTTCCTGTTTTCTAAACAAAAAATATTGTTTCTGTATTTCTCTCCACTAAAAAAGTATCTTTGAAAACTAGTGTTTGCTAGAGAAGAGTGAAAGGTCTGTATCCTGAACTGCTGCCATTCAAAGGGGTGATTAAGGAAATCGGGAGCTGTGGTGTGTAGCTGAGCATGGACTTTAAAGGACAGGATCACACTTTTTCTGTTTTGAGCCCTGTGAGCTACCGCTGAAGTCAGTGGCAGCCAGGGAGGTTTAGGACTATGCTTATATCTCTTCCATGTGATGCCCAGTGGAAGGAGCACCTTGTTAATAAGCTCCTGTGTTACTGGGAGGAGGAGGAGGGAGATCTCTTATTTTCTGRCTCTGTGTTGGATCAGTAGAGGTGGTCCAGACATTGCCTATGGCACTGTGGGTTTTATGAGAGTGTGAATGATAAAAAGTGTGGTTAATATCTGCATAAATTGGAAAAACAACCGCTAGGAACTGTATCTTGTGAAAGTAACAACAGGGACAGGGGGATCCTTCCATGGAAGAAGCATTGTGGGTTTTTTTGAGTGGGTATAATCTTAGAAATGCCTAAAGCTAAGGCCTGAGCTGAAGTTACTGTGAGCTCTTTCATTTGCTTTGCTGAGCTTTGGATCAAAGGGCATTCTGCATTGTACAAAGTGTGTTCTCTGGAAGATGGTCTGGAAACGAAGCACCTCATTGAAGTTCTCACAGAAGCTGGTATTGGGGGTAATAAGGTTGATTCCAGTTAGGTTTATTCTAAACTTCCTTCCAGGCGAAAGACTCATGAGAATGGGGAGTCTGGCCCTTGAAAGAATAATGTGGTAACTCACTGGCTATCAGAATTAGCTCTTGGTATAACTCCATGGAAAATAGTGCCGTTCTACGTAGTTGAACTCCCTCCTTAATCTCTGTCCTAACACCACAGAGGTCCTAATATAGCCCATAGAATTTAATCCACTACCTATTTTGTTCTTTTTAAAAAGAAGACTGAAGAAAAAAATACACATTTTGGGGGTGATACCTCTTTTATTTAGGTCCTGTTAGAAAGTGTTTACAATTATTCTGTCTGTTGGACAGTTTGTGTGAACCTGTGGAAAAATCCGTGACTGAACTGTGACAAACCTCAGGGGTGGCTGAGCATAAGATCTGAGTGAGCTCGTGGCAAGGTGGCCCGCAGGTGCCCTGGGCTGCTCCTGCTGAGCAGCCTGCTCTGTACGCGGGTTCACCCTGAGCTTCGGCTGCGGGGAGAGCGCTTAGCAGCCTGTCAGCTCTCTGAACATTTGCTCACGGCATTGAGGTGGCAGAAAAAACAGCCCCCAGTGTTAGTTGTGTCAAGTCAACCACTGAAGTTTGCATATGCAAGTGTTGGTCAGCTGCCTTGTTTGTATGGGTAAGGCTCATGTGCTGGATTTCTTTGCCTGATGGGCAGGATTGGTGTGTATGGACTACTTAACCACTCACTGCTTCTCAGTCCTTGCTCCACATGTGGTCTTGTGCCTTGCTACAGCTTGCCATGCAAACCCTGGGTTGTGGACAGGGCTAGTGATTTATTGTGTGTGTTTTTTTTTTTTAATATTTCTGATTTGTAAACACTTTGGAAATACTAATCTTCATGGTAACACTGAGCTGAGAGGGTTCCACAGCCAGCATGTAGAAACTAGAGAGAAGAGAGTGTTTACTCATGGGAATGTCCCGTTTAGAGATTGGAGTATGACTCTGCAGAGTCCTACCAATTTCTATTCTTGGTATGTTCAGAGCAGAGCCCTCACTGGTCTTGTTCACCTCTCTGAGTACTCAGCACTTCTACAAATCACTTCACATGGCTCAGATGGGTTACATGTTCCAAAAACATCCAGATCACTTTTTTTTTTTCTTCCCAGTCATCTTATAGAAATAAAATTTCTGTGGTAGGATCCCTATTCTGTGAAGTATTGCCTTTGTAGTCTGTACTGTGATTCTATTAACATTTTTAGGCACTTCGATGCTATAGACCTTCCAAGACCCAGAAAAGCACTGTTACACTCTTCATTTCCATCTTTCTCTGTTTCTTCAACTTCCTCAAAATGAAGCAAAGCCCTGCTGGCAGAGAGGGAACTGCTTTGGCTTAAACTGCTACAGGCGAGGGAATAGCTCCAAGGCTTAAAAATAAGTCCAGTTAACAAAGCCTTATGTAAAAAGCCGGTTCTGCGGTGGACAAAGCAGCTCTTCAGCTGGCAAGAGGGTCTACTTGGCAGTATAAGACAATTCATTTATCTGGAATGGGGACTGCTACCTGTCTTGCATGAAAATTGTTATCTAGCCAAAGAATATTGGTTGCATGATGTGAAGAGAGGTGCTTTGATTTGCCTTCTGATTATTTTAAGATGGGCACTCATGCTCTAGACTACTGCAAATTTCTGACGTGTCTCATTAAAAAAAAAATCTCAGCCTTGACTCTCTGTTGCTTGCTCTGTACTTCAAGAGAGTTGGAATAGCAAAGAAGTGATTTAGAGTCTCTGACATCTGCATAGCTAATGTCAACTCTGGAAAGTCCTTGTTTCTTCCTTATGCAGCCAGCTTAAAATCCAGCAATTTTTAGAGTATTGCAAGTGAAATTTTCCTAATGAGAAACCAAATATTTTTAGAGTAGAAAGGGTACCTTTTTGCTAAGGCATTTCTAACCCAAAGTGAAGCTGACCATTGCTGATGTTTAGCTCAGTGTGTGCTCTGACTGTGCTCAGGGTACTTCTAGGCATATGTCAGTTAGGTGAAGCTTGAGACGAATGCAACTGGAAGGAATCTTGCAAGGAAGAAACAGGTTGCAGTGCAGCTATATGAGGAAGCACTCGGAGAGTTCAAGGATTACCAACCCTCACCCTTGAGGCTACTGAGGCAAAATCTTGGTAAGGAGTGCAGAGGGAAAACTTGCTTTGGCAGTAGGGTTTCTGGCACCTGCACATTCAGGCCTGACAAATGCAGAAATAGGATGGTAGGTAAACCTAATATGTGGGATGGCAAGTCCCATACCCTTTGTCAAAACAGGCAAGGCAATGAAGCYGTCGTGTTTGGCCTTTTCTCCCTCTCTGAAGGAGATATATCTTGATAAGAGCAATCTTTCCTTTTCTCGGTGGTTTCAGCTGGCTCATGTTGTTATACTTGCAGCTGATGCCCCTTGGCCAATCATGCATTCCTGATCACCATTCAAGGTGAGAGACAAAAGAGAGAGCTTGGCAGTCAAGAGGATACTGATGTGAGGGGAAATTGCTTATTTGAAAGGCTTTTTAAGCACTGTTCTCTTTCTTGACAACAACAGAGTTTATCACTCTCCTTTTATCCCTCTCTGTAGAGTCAGACACTGTCCCTTCCGAGGAGCTCTTAAGAAGCTGTACTCTGCTCTTTGTTCATCTCCCCTCTGGCTTGTGTGTGCCCGTGAGAGGCTGGGGTGCTGTATTTGGCAGAGGTGTAAGCCATGGCCAGCCCAGAGCTTGTCCCTGGAAATGATGCCAACTGGTGAGGCTTTAAATATTAATAAACAAAATGGGAATGAGGGTGAAAGAAGGAAAAGAAATACGAAAGAAAAAACAGCACTGTGTTTTGAAAAAAGTCGACCTCTTGTGATACTGACTTTCTCTTATTACACAAACCAAGTCTTTAGTTTTACAGCTGCATGGGTTAGCTGGAAAATCCCAGAATTTCTTGGAAAGTGGCTCAACTGTTCTCTCCCTACGCTTCTGGCTGCCTATTGGTGAAGTTTACTGCTGGTAGTTAACATTGCTTGCATGCCATTTGTCTGATACCAAATGGCAAAGTTTATACTTAACGTAATGCAGCTGCTTTCATACTTCTGCTTGGTTCCAGGGGTTGCTCTGTTTTTCACTACTTCCCACGTATGACACTTCTATTTGTATTTGTTACTCTTAAAGGCCACATCTCCAGCCTGAGGCCCTGTTGTCTGCAGTCTTTGCCCCAAAGAGTTTTCAGTTGCATAGACAGGTGGACAATGTATAGGAAAAGGGTTTTACTGGGTGGTGTTTGAGGCACAAGGAAACTGTTTAATGAATTGGGAAGGTACCCTGTGGCCAGCCCTTGAGAAAGAGGGCTGCGTGGAGGGATTGCAGCTGAACATAACCAATACTATAATCTCCTAGTTTCTTTTTGCAAGGGTGAAGTAGCTTGTTTCARACTTTGTTTCTGATGTGGTCACTTCCATCTGTGCTTTTTCTGTCTGGTTGGTGGCCAGTCTACCTTGATGTGTAGCTGTGCTGATTGAGTCTCTTATAGAAACCTGTGGTTATCTATGAAGTTCTTGGCTGTCATGGAATCAGATCCCAAAAGGCTTAAGTTGAGTTAACTGTCAATTCTTGTGATTTGAATACTTTTCTGATCATCAACTGTGTCAGAAACTGATATTCTGAAAAGCTGTGACTCAGTGCAGTCATAGTACTTCATTTTGACATTTTTGACTGAAATGTTTTGTTACGCTTTCCTAAATCAACCTGAAATAATTTGTTTCTAGGCAGCTCAACTATTAAGTACCACTTGTGGTGCAGGGCCTGGATTTGCCTACATCTCTTGAATTACAGCAGTACGACTGATAGAAATGCCTACTTCAACGTATGGATAGTACCTGAGCAAATATCTTGTTTTTTTTCCAAATATGACCTTTTTCTGGTGATCTCTTATAGAAACTTTGTTTTTCACCAGAAAATGTTCTCCTTACATCTCCGTAGTCCCTRTAGAACTGTGTAAAGATTCTTCTCATTTTGAAAAGAAAATGTGCTTAAGAGAAGGATTATACTATGAAGAATGTTAGGTTGATTCTGCTGTCATTGGAAAAAGTGTTTCCTACTGCCTGGGTGTGAGGATGCACCGGGAGAGGCAGTGGACAGCAGGGCAGCCCGGGCTGCTTCAGGAAACAAAATCTGCTGTTCTGGTGCTCTGCGACGTCTGTGTCTCTGCTCCTTTGTTTAATGTGTTTTCTAAATAACTTGCTGCTTAGGTTGTCTTGTTTTTCAGTGGCAGCCTGTGAAGTTGGAAATACTGGCTGGCTAAGCAATAGAGTAGGAATTGCTGTATAATTATTATTGACAATCAGATATCATAATTGAAATCCTGGTATTGATGTATTAAGTACAAAAATGTCTTAGGTCAATAAGCGTAGGCTCAGGACTGTAACACTCCAACTGTGTTCCTTGTGGTGCACAGAAAGGGCTCGGAATGGTGTTCTTATCAGTCAGTGAAAGCTTAATTTAATTGGCTTCAGTCAAGATCCTGTATTGTTCTGTGTAATCTGAATTAAACATTGGTTTGACTACATATGTGGCTTCATCTTCCTTGAAGACATAGGGTGCTCAGAGTCAGACAGTAGCATCAGCTTTGAAGTTAAGTTATTCATAGCTCAGGGATTGATTCTGACATTAACACTGTTTCCCTACACTCCTCCTTGCAAATGCTTCCCACCACCCCATTCTTTCAGTTCCTGCTTTTGTATTAATTTTAAATGTGTGCAATTTCGAAGCATCAAAACAAAGCTCCCCTTCCGCTCTGCAACTGGAAAGCCCCTCACCCTGAATAAAAGACTGAAAAGGCAAAATTAGACCAATTAACGATGAATGTTACTTTGTACAAAATAACTTTTTGCTCATGTTTGCAAGCTATCAGTTATCATATGCTTTAATGTAGAGGTGTTTGGCCATTTCTGCCTGTGAACAGGTTCTGTCACTTAACTACAGAGCTGCGGCATAAATGCATACAGTAGATATACTGAAGACTTAACCATAACGAMATCAGTGTTTTACTCGGACCTTGTAAACCTATTCCTGTTAATGACATATACCTATAATAGCTTAGGGTTGCTCATTAAAATAAATAGCTTCTGCTTTTAGCTGTCAGGTACAATTTAGGTAAGGGAAATTCTCTCGGGGGGGGCATGTGGGGGAGGAAGCATTACTCTATTCTGCACTTTCTTCTTGTTTCTTTAAGGAACTTTTTTGTGTGAAAAAGACTTGATGTCAGTGCACAAAAAGTGTCTTAAGATTTGCATTCTTTTGCCACAGGAATAAATGAACAAAGTTTGCAACTGAAAAGGCATTTTTACACCTTTTGTTGTTTAGGAACATAGAAATCCCATTATGCTTCATGCATAGCCCTAAGGAATGTGCAAACAAGTATTAGATCAATGGCATGTCTCTGCAGCTTCTTTTATCATGACTATTTAAAACTGAATATTCAAACATTCATTCATATTTCAAACATCTGTCTCAAATAGTGCATTTGTGTTGGAGTATGTTTTATTGCCAATAGATAGGTTAAATGTAAAGCTTTTAAATGTTTTATGACTTGCAGATGCTTAGCTGTGGCCTGTAACAGTGTTTGCAGGATTTTTTTGATGCAACAGATTGGAAAATCAGCAATAAGCTTTAAGAGGTAGCCAGGCAAAAAGTGGTACTCATGAAAGAAGATATGTAAAAATGGTGTGTAATTCAGAGAATCCAGTACAGCTTTAATCAATAATAGTGGAGTATGTGTGGCTTCTTAAGGACATTAAGCCGTCTTTCTCTGCACCAGGTAATATGCACAAGGATCAGGTTTCCACGTACAGTAATAGCCCTGCACCATTTGGCACTAGTGCTGGAAACAGTGCTGAGGTTGGTAGTTGTCCAACGTTGATAACTAAGGTCTGATATGAAATAGCCTCGTCCTTCTTACTGCATCCTTTCTTGCTCCAGGGAGGATTTTGGGGGGGCTTGGTGGCCTGGCCCGTCAGCGCTGTGCTGAGCAGTGTGTGCTCCAGCGCCTCTGCCCCCGTCCCTGCAGTGCCTACCCTTGGCACTGGTGGCTGTAGACCTTGTTTGTGGCTCTTTTTCCCACTTCTACATGTTGCTCATTTTTGGCTTCGTGCTTAAAAAGTCCTTTGGAAAGGACTCAGAAATTGGCTGTTTCACCTGGTGTTGTTGTGTGGGACTTAGTCACCAATGGCATGTTAGAGGGAGGTAGGATAGTAAAGCAGTTGCTTCCCTGACCAAATGCATCAAACTCTGCCACTTTTTTTTTTGTGGAAAGACCATCTCTGAGTTTTGAGTGCTACCTGCTTTACTCGCGCTGGTAAAATCCTGGTCACGAGAGCCCCTGGCGCAGATGTGCTGCGCAGCTGTAAGACAGAGCCTGCTCGGGTGTTGCTTCCCCAGCGCTCAGCCGGACGGGATCACAGTGTGAGCAGCATATCTGCGCCAGGGGTTCGCTCTGAAGCGCACCTCCCTGCGCAGAAGTGGTGTTTGACGTTATAATTAAAAATAGGTTACTTTTTGTGGTGAAAATATTTTCCAGTGACAGGAAAGCTTTTATTTATTATTAAAGCGTTCCTGGTTTTGGTGAGGTTTCTGCTGTCTCGCTGGTGGATAGACTATAGACTGTAGCAGGGAAACACAGGAAGGCTCTGATCCTTTAAAGACTCTTTCATATGTTCACGCTGTGAATTCTGACTTTCAGACAGACGATTTTGCAAAGCTATGGCTTTAAAAACAAATTAATAAACAAATCCAATTAAAAAAAAAAGAGCAACCTCTTCTTTGTTGTTGAGTGCAGTGTATTTGGAATTATTATACTGAATGCTTTATAGTTCACTTCACAAAATTAGCAATGTCTTAATAACAAGGCCTCTCTTCTGACAGTCATCTCCTGGGAACTAGATTTCTTTTTTTCTTTCTTTTTTTCTTTTGGTCAGGACACTGTTTTTGGCACCTCTTATGTTGCCCACATCTAGTTTGCAGTTAAACTTTAGGAGCTGACTTCCTTTTTTGTGCTTGGAAGCACTGCAGCATCTGAGCATCTCACCTTACTTATTTCGCTGAGGTATGCCAGCAAAAACTGTCTTGCTTGTGGATTGCCTAGGTGTGTATTTTCACTTTTAAACCAAAAGACTGTGTGGAGTGGCCCAGCAGAGATCTTAAATATAACCTGTTCCTAATCTGTTTAAGATAGGCCGGCCTAAGATCTAGTTTAAACAAAACCATTGTTTGCTCAGCCTTTTGCTTTTGTTGGCTGAACTGATTTAAGATTGCATATTGTGTTAAGCCAGTAAAACTGTGTGTATAAACAAGCCATGCGTGTGAAATGTGGTGTTCGTTGTCCTGCCCCGTTGTCTAGCGAATCATTCCCTATAGCAATGGTTACAGTATAGTCTGGGGTGTAGAAATCGCAGTTAAACTGTGGAACTTGTTGCTGCCAGCACTGGTTGGAAGTAAAGCCTACCAAGATGTTGATATTGAATTAAACACCTAGATGGCTAAAAATGAGTCCAGTGTTACTGTGTATAGAAGTAAGGAAATGTCACTTAGGACTATCCATGTAATATTAAAATACACGACCTCTCTGCACTGTGCTGCCCAACTTTTGTGTGTATGTTGGGGGGGGGGGGTCAGGCTTTTTCTTCCTGGAGTCAACTCTTTGATATATTTCTAGCAAAGTATTGCAACCTTGTAGCAATCAAGACTTCAGATTTATGGATTCCCATATTTCTGATAGAGCAAACTGAAAAATGCATGCATGCTTTCATGTGGAAACCGGTTGAGGAGGACTGGAACCTTTTAGGAATTAGATATATTTTTCTAAAGGAGGAACTTCTGATTCATTTCAGCTCTTGCAGGAAAGTGGTCTCATTGCACTCCCTGTCTCTGTGAGTCTGATCTCTTCTTCCTGTGTTTCTTCCAGTTTTTCCCTGTACCAGTCCTGTCCCATGCTTTTCCCTGTGCCTTGTACATGAGTACCAGGTCCTGCACCTGCTGCTTCTGTCCCTGTCCTCAGTCATCTTCAGTGATTTCAGCATCTCATGGTGGTTCTTCTGGCCAGTGCTTCTCTCATGAGTTTCATGTTTGGAGCCTTCTACAGGCAGGGCTCCCTTGGCTCAGCCCCAGCATCAGTCCCTCTTCTGCAGTTATCAGCTTTCCACTTCTCCCTCTCAGTGTTTCTCCTTGGTTTGTTCTGCTCTCCCAGATGCGGGTCTCACTGCCTATATTTTCTGCAGCAGAAGCAGCAGACACTTGGGAGTGGTGACATCCCGAGCCTTGGCTTTTCTGCCTGTTGCTAGGGGGAGCAGTGGAAGAGAAAATCCAGCTCAGTGCCTCTACAGCCAGGTTGGAGGCTGCTCTGTGCAGATGGTGTTTTAAGAGAACTCTGAGCCCATCTTCCCCAAAGACTTATAACCTGGCCAAATGCATTTTTTTTTTAAATTTTCAAATTAGCAAAAGGCACAGCCCTGACACTAGCGACCCCCACCCCCCCCAGCTGAAATTCAAGGGACTATTTTATTGGAAAGCTATCCATGCCTTAGAATGGTCAGCAAGAATTTGTTATAATGCTTACTGAGTGATATATATTCCTCTAGCCATTTTTTAGAATTAGATGAATATCTCTTGCAGAAACTTTCAAAAGAACATGCAAAAACTTAGCCCAAGAAAGGTACCTGGTGTGCACCTTTCAGTCCAAAGTTTGGCAAAGTAGTAAGCAACTGAAAAGAGGGCTTGTAAAACCTGTTGCTGCTAACTTTGTCTTTAATAATAGTTAATGAAAACAAACTGCTGCAATGTTTTTGGAAAGATACTGAACCTTCTGCTTCAGGTTTTAAGGGATTAGGAAGACACCCATGGTGGGAGGCAGATTAGCTCACAGCTGTCTAACTCAAGGCTTCTTCTTGTGTCTTTCTCTGAAACATCTGGTACAGGCTGTTGTCAGGACAGGAACATATACTAATTTATTTGTGCATGTGCTTTTTATAGCTCATTAGCATGGGCTGGTACCATCCAGTATTTTTTATACGAATTGGAACCAAGAGCTTGTTGCAGTCCAGAATGCTCAAAGTATGTTCCTAACTTTGAAAAGATGTGTCCAAGAGTGACTGATGTATTTTTGTTTTCCTTTAAGTTTTTTGGCAGCTGAAACAAGCAACTTCTTCATTTAAGTTGACCTAAACCAAGAAGAATTCATTGCACCTAAAAGTTGCAAGCAATTTTGTTTTGAAGGAAATAACTTCTAATGAAGTTTTGAATTGAGACAAAAGGGTTTCATTTAGCTTTTGACCACATTTTGAGCCTGAAAATTGTAATGGAAGGAAACTAAGAAATGTAATATATTGATGTGTAACTAAAAGTTTCTAAACTTTTCTTTTTGTCATAAAGGCTAATGATGGGATAAAGTTGGTGTAAGTTGCACTAGCATTTGATTTTTCTGAAAAATTTTGCCTGGAAAACATTTCTTGGCTCTAATTTTGAATGTTCCATGACCTTAAGTAACGAACATTAGAGATGCACTGTTGCTGAACAGTGATGAAATTGAACCCCCACCTTCCCCCAAATAAAGGGTCTGATCAGGTAAGGCATGGGGGGCAGAGGGGCTCTGCTCCGCACAGCAGGGTCTAGGAGAGTGACTCTGACCTGGAATTAAAATATTGTAATAGTCGGGACTTGCTGGGCCTGCTGATGGAGCTGCCTAGTGCTGCTGAGGCTTGGGGTCTGCTCCTCTGGGGCCCAGGGAAGGCRAACGGCGGCTCTACCGGTGTCGAAGGGAACGTGCCAGGGCCTCGGGGAGGCAGGGTTTCCCCGGAGTGCTTTTGTTGCAGGCGTTGGGGGAGGCACGATAAAGGCAGTGCTGGGCAATATTGGAAGCCTACCCTTAGTGCAGCCTTCATCTTAATGCCAGGCGCTGTTGGCACGGAAACTTTGAGCATTTTGGAACTCCTTCCCAATGGCAGTGGTGGTGAGGGAAATACTTCAAATATCTTTACTGACAGGCATCTTTGCTGTGACCAAATGTACAAATCAAATATAACAAATAGTAACTTTAATTACTGTCAGCTACTTTTCTGCTCTTTCTTTGTGCAGGGAAGTGATAAAGTCAAATATGAAAGTACAGTCTAAGGTCCATGAATAGAATAGTGAGAGGTAATTCTTTAAAATAAAGATTTGCTCATGGTGGGTTTTTTCTTCTTTAAGTTTTAGTCTCCTATTTRAAAGGCTGACCTCTGTTTGGAGGGGGAATCAAACTGCTCAGTTAATGCAAACGGATGAGCTGAATTTGAAAGCGACTGGGAGCAGGGATGGAACATCTAAAGGCTATGTTGTCATTAGTTTTATTTTAGTTAAAATGATTGTACATGTTTAGTTTAAAATGGAGGGGAAAAAGTACTTTGAAATATAATTACATTTAACAGTCTTGTAGCTTTGTAGTTTGTCCTATGAATTGTGTTCCCAGCTGTTTTTCATCTCCTGTAATTTAAATAAGTAAACCTTTTGTTCTTAAACTCACTTAGTTCCTTCTAATTCTGTTGATGGACATCCATTTCTACTGCTTTATTTTATGTTAATATTTAACAATGGAATGCAGTTACCCCCCTGCTGGCCGGGGCTCCACCTCCTTTGTTTCTGGAAACCCTCTTTTTGCCTTAGTCTTTACTTTTATAGAAGAATCCAAACTTCCTGCCTCYGCATCTAGCAAGAGCGAGGTTTCTGCATAAACTTACACAAAAATCCCTCGGAAAGGGYGCTAGCCCCCAAGCGGGGAAGGTGGTGCTGGGCTGTCAGCCCCTTTTGTTYCTGGCTCAGATGGAAGTATGAACTGGAAGCGGCTTTGTGGGGCAGAGCAAATCTGGGCCAAGGGAATGCAAATCTGCTAGGTGTGCCCAGGTAATTTAAAATGCTCACGCTGGCAGCTTTTCTGCATGACTAAAGCTGTTTAATTAATGCATTTTCTCCACTTTCTTTTCTTGACTAGTTGATTCGAATTTAAACGGTCTGTAACAAGTTCATCATGGATCTTGGGGACAAGTAATCCTTCTCCTGAAGGTGGGAAATATAGAGCCAGTGCCTTTTAGTATTCCCCTCTGACCAGAATGCCTGGTGACAGGTACAGCAGACAGACGGAGGAGAGCCATGCTCCGGTTGGTCTGCAGCACCCCCTTACAGCACAGACTAAAGCATGTTTTCAGACTGATGCTTAGGCAGTGAGATGCAGGACTGAGATGCAGTTAGGAGAGGTGGCATCTGTTGCAGTTTTTCTGCTTCTCGCTCTCTCACATGAGGAACCTGAGAGTAGTGTGAGTGTGATGGGTACTGTGAGTGGGCACAGGYGATACTCCTCAGGTCTCGCCCCCTCCTTCACCCCTCCAAAGAAAGCTTATTTTTAATTTGCTCAGCCCTGTGGTTTGACAGAAGTGTAACACGGAGGAGACCTGAGTCCATGAGCAACAAAGGCAGCACTGGGCATTTCAGGCACTGCCTTTGAAACAGGCCTTGACAATAATGGAGTTGGGGAGCCCCACTGTTCAGCCGTCTTTATAGTGTTAATATACTGTCCAGAAAGAAGAGAAGCAAGAAATTGCTCAGATTTCATCTCTCAGATTTCATCTCGCATCTAGACTGCCGCAACAAATCAAACTGAAGTGGGCCCCTTCGTGGCTCCTGCGCTACCATGCAGAGCTGCCCTGGGCCCCTCCTCCCGCGGTGCTGGTGAAGGTTATAATGTTTAGTGAGTGCTTGAAGCAGGCTGGCTGGGGGCAAATGCACATGCTTCTGAATTGCACAAGTGTCCTGTTAAAGATGGACTCTGCTCTGAAAAGAATTAGTTTGTAGTGGTTCAAGCTGGAGGTTGAGGCAGGTAGTCATAGACTCGCTGTCCTGCCTCCTTGTGTCCTCTCTGTCTGCTTCTGCTGAGGTAGCTGCCACCACGGAGCAAAGGTGTGCTCTGCCCTCCTGGGCTGTGCTCAACACCTGTCTTGCTTCCCTTGAATGTGCAGCAGCCATTCTTGCTACAGGATCAAAGTGAAAGCGAGGGGTGGGCTTGGGGGCTGCAGAGCTCCTGGCTGGCCGTAGACCAGGCCTCGGGGGAATGGGGCCCTGTGGCATGATAGCAGTGTTTGGTCAGGTCATAACGAGAAGATATTGCTCATCATTTGACGTTTGCAAGCTGTTCAACACCACTAATGGCCAATATTATTTTTAGTCGCTTTATAGTATTAATGGTGTTTAGTGTTGTATGGCTCATCCTCTGGGATGCATTGGGAAGAGTGGTGGAAGGCCAGGAAGGCAAAACATCCACGTAGTATAGAAAGACAGGTATTGTTCATGGAGTTGCACTTGAATAACTGATAATGGAGTTGCAAAAACATTTAACTTCAGGAAAAATGCAATAAAATGCACAGAGAAGAGAGCTCATAGATTTAAAGCAGAACAATGATAATCAAAAGAAGTTGCAGTTTTTTGTTTTTATTCATCTCTGGTCTATATAGCAGAAAAATTCTGCACCTGCATTCATTTAAAGTCTGCTTGCATTAACAGTCTATATTCTCCTAAAACATTGAAGCAGCTGGAATGCATTCTCGTTTTGCCATAAACAGTGCGTGGTCCTCAGCAATTTCCTTATTATATTTCATAATTATCAAATCAAATTTTTGTCTTTAATCCTTTTGCATCTAGGGATATTTCGTGCTCAGAAGGCTGGGAGGTATGTGCTAGCAGATTGTTTTGCCTGTTGGAATTCCCCAGGGGCACTGAGAAATGCTGGGGAACAGGGGCTTCTGACTGCAGGGGCTGCCACTAGTTTTACTGATTGCTGGAGGATTGGGAGCTGCAGTGTTACAGCATCCTTTCCTGAGAAGTGCAGCACAAGGGGGAGAGAACACGTGCTAGCGTGTTCACATCTGGCATTAACATATAAAACTTGTGGCATATAAAGTTTCTTTTCATACAGCTAAATTAAAAACCTGTGGCATAAGGTAAACTGACAAGTGCAAAACTTCTTGGGTGGGAAATTTAAATGGTTACAAATGTCTCCAGAAAGCTGTTTTTGGAARAATGTTACTCAGTGCTGCTGTGTCAGGGCGCACTGCTTAAAAATGTCAGCCAGAGCTGTGCAGTTGCCATGATTGGTATCTCTTTCTGGAGAAAATGCCCTCTTTCGGTTGGTAAGGCAATACTGTTGCACAGAGCATGTAGCAGAGTCCAGGCACCAGAGCTGAGCTATGCCATGTAAAATAGGCGCATCTCAGCTCTTGCTGAAAGAGAGGACTGGACAGCCACAATTCCCTGTCGCTCTGCTGGGTAAAGCAGTGCATGCTGATAGCTATTGACTCGTGGACACGTTATGTCTATGTTGGGCAACATGTTTCTAATTTGAATGTGTAGCTCTTGGGATGTCTCAGCTGGGGTGATGCACTAGACTCATCTCTGGAGACCTTGTTTCTGACTTAATTTGATGTACTTATTCATATTTGTACTTGAACAGAACCTAGTCAAAATCGCATAGGCTTGTTCTGAGTGACTGAGGCAGGTCCACAGTAATGCTGTTGGTCTTCCCAGCTGTTGTACTGTCTGTTGTCCTTAGATCAGTCATGACTGAGAGCTCTCCTGTTTCATGGTCATATAAGCTGCAGAGGAGTATGAAGAAAATTCTTGAAGAACTTGACTTCCAGAGGTGCCAGCTGCTAAAAACAATAGGAGCTGGGGTGCACAGCGCTTCTGCAGCAGCAGGTCTAATGTAAGGTATAAACAGCTCGCTTACCATGGTCCCTGTGGGGGGATAGCAATGCTGAGAGAAGAGCAAAGGTGTATGCAGGATTGCGTGAACATCGAATAAAACTGAAGTTGAGCAGAACTGCTGAGACAGAACAAGGTCATTGTGTGTGTCCAGCGTTGACAGCTCTGCTCAGTCAGGGGAAGTCCTGACTGGTGTGTCCAACCTTGGATTTCTTTGCTGACTGAAATTAGGTTGCAACCTATCTTGTGTTCAGAGAAATGAGTCTTCTCTTGCAGTGATCATACCTGTTCTCTCTTGATGCTGGTGTCTACTGGCCCTCGTCCATGCTGTGTTACTATGCARGTGCTACATTTAAATTAGTATATCTTTGGCATTAGCAGCCCTGCTATTTACAGTACTTATGCTGCAAATACAGTCCTACATGAAGGCACTTAGAATGGTGTGTTATGGCCAGTGATCAATAGCTTTTAGATTAGTGTCACTGAACAGCAGACTGGCACATGGAAAGGCGCTGTTACTTTAGGGATGACAGATTTTTACAAAATAAATCAATAGTGAATACAGGCAGATTGCTTTCCAGTTCAGATCATTCCAAGAAACATGAACCCCAAGGGGAACCATGCCATTCATACTTGGAAATAAACAACACATGATTGGTTTCATTTATGTATTTGGGTCAGTACTCCTGAAAAAGTGAGAGGAGCCACTGGGCAGGATATTGGACCAGAAATGGGAGACCTGGCTTCTACTTCAAGGGCTCCCAGAGGCCCTTCCTCCATCTCTTCCTTGGGTTCCTCTTTGGTGCTCACAGTCTTCACTCTGGCTCTGCACACACAAAACCTCTTGTGCGTAGGCACTGTTTGGTGTGACTCCTGGTTGGAGCCCCTTTGGGGCCAGCCGAAATGTAAGCAATAATACACATTTGGAAAGGCAATTTTGCTTTCAAAATCCTTCCTTTTTAATGCTCAAGTGGCCATGGGCTAAATGATTATTAGTAGCTGTCAGGTGCAGTGGTGTCCCGGATGGCTTATAGACAGGTGTGACATGAAGCTGCCAGAGGGCTGTGTGCTGCTGTCTCTCACGGAGGCCACTGAAGTCTTGCACATGAAGGTGTGTTTACACTGCGTAACCTTAGTTAAGTGTGCTTACACTGGCTGAGCTGGTGCGTGAGAGTCTCCAAAGCAAATGGCTTCCTACCGTTTTGCTCCTCTCTGCTGCCTGGCCCCATCCCCATCCTGGCACATCTTCCTGGAGTGAAGGGGGGGGTGATATCCTCCGTGCACAGTGTCGACTGTGGAGGAGCACGTCTCCTTGCAGGTGGGGGCTGTGCAGAGGGTGTTTCTGGAGGTCTCTCAGCAATTCAGGATTTTTTGTGGTCTTCACTGATTGGGCATGTTCCTGCTTGAACGTGACACTCCTTCAGTTACTGCTTGGTCCTAATCCAGGACTTGCCTCCTACTCTGCAGTGAATCCTTCCAAAAGGTCTTTTGTGAATGTGCTTTGAGGACAATTTGGTGTTGCCTGCCACCCCTGGGACACTGCAGGCAGTGATGAAGTTCCCTGGCATATTTTGCTAGAGTACTGTTATTTTGAGATGGACTGCTAAGCCAGGGAGTCCTGAAAAGCTGCTCTTAGATGTGTGAGTTGTGCCGAAGGTTTCCTAGGACTGGAGCCTGGCTCAGTGGTGGTGGGCTGACTCCAGTTCCAGCAGTAGCAGCTGAAGGAGGCCGGGAACATACTACCTCAAGGAGGGCACCAGTGGGACAAATTTTATTTGAAGGAAGAGGTGAAGGGTACTTCGAATATTGTCTTCTTGTGTGGTTCTCTTCTTCCTTGTCCAAACAGGAGAAGGAAGCTGGCTGTTCTCATTTGACTTCTCTCTACCAAGCAAAGGTGATTTCATGTCAGTGGCAGGGTGAGGGATGGTACTTTCGTCTAAGGTTTGGAAGACCTGGATATAAGTCCCTTTCCTGGCCTGGATTTGTGTGACACATAGCCAAGCCACCTAGCCTGGCTGTGCTCCATATGCCAAGCGGAGAAAATAGTATTCCCCTGCCTCAAAAGAACAAAAGATAATTATTTTGAGGCACTAAAATAAGTGGAGCTGTACGAGTATCTAAGACAAATAGATCTGCTCCCACTGAATTCAGTGGCAAAACTTCTAATGGGAGCAAGATCCAGGCCCCACCTGATAAAGAATTTCATCTGGATTGCATATGGGGGCAGGCATTAAAGGACCCAGCTAAGGATCTTCCCTCTGGAGTACATCTATAAAAGACTGTCTGTAGTTGTGTTCAAAGCTCACAGCAATGCCAGTCTCCTCAGGACAATTCACTTAGATCATTCAGAAACTCTTTCTTGTCTGAGCCCTGATGCTCTCCCCCAGTGGAAGAATGCGGCTGAAACTCCCATGCAGGGAAGACTAGAGATTTGTTTTTTATTTGAACCCAAAACATTAACAAATTGGACACACGTGCTTGGAGACTAGAGCCCGCTCTTACTTAAGCCAATACAAAACTCTCTGTAATCCCAGCAGGATCAAGCTCTTGAATATTGCTTGTACCTTTTTAAAATATCTGCCTCTAGATGAAACAGTGACAAACTCGTTCTGGATTTATCCTCCTTGACTGATTTGCAGCCAGAGAGGTTTGTAGATCCTCTCTTGTGTGACAGGGAAGTTTGTGGTCTAACAGAACTTGCTGTGAAAGACCAAGGGCAAGTAGCCCTGTGCCTTCTATTGTGGCGTGCTGTTTTGCATATGAAAATCAGTGCTATGTGATAGCATTTTTCAGTGCTTAAAACATTTTTAATGTTCTTGTGAGACTGTTGCTCAAACCAGTGTAGTATTTCTATTCACGTGCTTTTTTCCCCCTCTTCATTCTGAAGTATTGACAGGTGAGTATTATATGTGTAGGAAGCTATTCAGCAGAAACATATGCCCTGAATACGTTAGAATTCCCTGTAAGTCACTTGATCAATGTGGAGTATTTGTGTCCCCTCTGTAACTTTGCCCTAAATTCATATTCATCAACAGAGGTTGCTCGGTACTTAATGGGACACTCGGGCATTAAGGGAAGGGAAGGGACAATACACAAACAGGGTGAAGAATGAGGACAAATGTAGATGAACTTCCTCAAACAGGCACAAAATGCTCATTCCTGAATAAAAAATGTGAAGAGGTCAAGTGCCCCCAGAGGTTTCTATTGTGAGAGGCACTTAACCCCTTCACTCCTGGTTATCTGCTTCAGCTGCTGGGCCACTCAGTGCCCACAGTGCCATTAGCATTGGGGGACTACGCGGCCAGGGCGCAGTGCAGGATACAGCTCGGCAAGACCCACCTCCCTTCCAGCGGGTGCTGGGCTAGCAGGAAATAATCCTTGTGGACACTGACCCTGTCAGTAGCTTTGTCTAGAGATAATTATTTCCTAACATGTAACCTTTTCGTGGTCAATTGCTCCAGTATATTAGGCAGAAATGTGATTTCCTTCTATCTTCAGACATGTGCAACTTATCCTTCCCATTTTAAGGCTGTAACTCARCCTAACAAGTGTGCAGACAACCCTGTGTCCTCCATCAAATGTTATTCCATTTTTTGCTAAAATGGAAATGAGGTTTGCTGCCCTGCCTTGCCATTGAGCAGAAAGGATGTGGGGTATATATCCATTGCCATGTTTTTTGGCAGAAGAGATTCCCCTTTAAGAATCTAATACTAATCAGGCAACTGTCAGTGTTTAGCAGTCTTCTGCACCACCAGATTCATCTCTTGTTGACTGAATCTGGTTTAACTTTTGCTAGCTTGTGATGCTTCAGTGTATGCCCCTTGACACATCACCAAGGCATCTGAAGAAGCAAGATCAGCAGAGTATGTCAGTACAGCCCCTCGGAAGGCATCAGATTTGATATCGTCAGGAACATCAAAATGAGCAGCCGGGGGTGAAGACAGTTCTCTTGCATGACACCATGAGTCCAGCCTGTTCCTGGCTAAAGTGCACCCTACAAAGGCAGTTTTGTTGGAGGAGACTGGAGCGAGGAGCTTGAGGGAGGACACTGTTCCTCTTCCTTCACCCCAAATACTTCTCCTTGCTTCTGTGTCGCAGCCTGTTCAGCTCGGTTGGACGCATCACTCAGAATCCTTGCACTCAAGACAGTCCCTTTTTGGGAACGATGTAAGTGAACTTACTCATCTAACCCCTTGGAGAAAGCTGGCATGGATAGCATTGAGCAGAACAATGATTCAAAACTGGTGAGCACTGCTGAGCATGATTCATAGTCAATATTTTTACAATCTCCTTCTTGCTCTGTAACAGTATGGTTAACTGGTTTAAAAAAATTCAAAACTAGGTCAATTTGCCATTGGGCCTTGTCAGACTCTTTAGCTAAACCTCCAGCCTTTAGTTGGAAGTTAATTTGAGGTAGACTTAGGAAAAATATATATTAGTATACCTAGAGTCTCACGTGAGAAACTTGTAGGCAATGATTTGGGATTCAGAGCCATACTCATATTCCTAAGACTAAATTCAAAGGCATAGTTTAAAAGCAAGCTTGCACAGGCGTATGTCCTGATCTTTAATTAGGCAAAACTCCCACTGACATCAATAGGAGTTTGACTTGAATAAGAACTGCAGGATCAGGTCCATAATTTGGTACCTGGGATTTGATTAAGCAGCTAAATTACTAGAGCAGTTTCCCCATGAGTGTAATTGCCTAATTAATTTTTAAAATAGCTAAGTTCAGCACCAAATATGGTGTACCTTATTCCATGTGAAATGTATGCTGTTTAATCCGAATTGATGGTGCTATTTGCAAAAGCCTGTAGAGTTTATTTTACAGTTAAGTAGTACTGTTAATTTAAAGTTCAAAAAYAGTCACCATTATGTGGAAATACCATGTTTGAGGAAAATATGCTTTTGTGATAGACTTCACTCATAGTCTAGTTTAGTTATTAGTGTTTCAAATGCATTAAAAAGAGCAGTGCTCTAGTACCTTCTTAGTCTTGAGTTCTAACTACTAATTGTGGTTCATTTTGCAGATGGGAGATCACTCTAAAAGCTGGAGAAGAACTTATTATCTAAAAGGATTTTCAAATTCAATGCTTTGAAAAGTTTTGTCTTATATCAATGAATATATGTTGTTTCTGGTGCCCCAACATAATGCCTGTGATGCATGTATAGAAAAATAATTGTTTGCTTTTGCTGAAGTTTCAGACTCTAGCTGTGGGCTGTAGTTGATATATTTGCTGCAGAAGGACTTTCTTTTACAATTGAAAGAGGAGTGTTTTGGTTTTGTTTTGTTTTTTAATAGAGATCTTGTTATGTGCAGGAGATGGATCATAGCATGGACATCTTAAGTGGGGAGAAAACATTGCAAAAGGTATTGCAGCACTGAAAAGTAGAGGATGTTCTACTTAAATGTATACATGTATGCCTGTGTGTATGTTTGTATAGGTGTGTGTGTGTGTATATAGACATAAATAATTAGACTTGTAGTTGGCATAGTGCATAATGCCTACCCATGCTGTTGACAGTTACTTAATGCGCACTTTCCCATTCTCTCTGGTTGAATTCTTAAGGCATTACCATGGGAATTTTCCCTTTCTGGGGATTGTAACAGAGCTCTAGGACTAGCTGTTTTTGTGATGTGCTTCTTGACTGGCTGGAGTGGCCCTTATTCAGGAACTCCGTCCAAGCATCTCCTGCAGAGAATGAAACCATCAGCTGTCCCCAAAGCAGCGCAAACTCTGCAGTAACGCACATCAAGTCCTGCATCTTCAGCAAGTCTTGCAGGGTGACAGGATTTTGAGCTTTAAACACGCTCAAAGCATGACCGGCAGTTTAAATTCCAGTACATCCCAGTATGTATTACTAAATGGGATACAGTCTAATGTACTCTTTGGAGAAGGGGGGCTTGAAGCTTTTAGCAACCATGCTGCTCTTTTTTAAGGCTCTAAGAGTACTTAACAGGTAAACATGATGTGACTAGAACTGCAGTCACAATCTGAAATTGGCTGAGGTCTGCAGTTCTGTTATCTTTCAAAATGATAGACAGCTTTTTTTGTGTTCTGCCAACATCACAGCCTTACCCACAAAATAGACAGTACTGTACCCTTGAAAATCAGAAATTTGGCCCACCCAAACTGGTGAGATGTTTTTAAAAACAGATTATTTTTTTACATTAAAAATGGAGTTCTTCTGAAGGCTCTCCTGCTCTCTTGGTTTGCTACCAAGCATTCAGCTTGTGTTTTCAAGATTTCCTGTGAATTACAAGGAACAGAAACATTAWTTTTTTTTTTGTCTAATGCATACATATATAAAGATAACTGTCATGCAACCTCTTGATTTCTGCAGCTGAAATTCTATGAAATACCATGATTTGGCATCATTAGTGATGACTATTGCCTGGAAGTGATGACTACTGATTTGGGACTCCCTGGGTCTTAAACTTTGGAGATGCTTTGATTTCCCACCCTCACCTCCCTTCGCTGGTACAGAATATCAGTAAAGYTGAGGAGACTCTTCAAGTATGAAAATGTAAAAGACAAAAAGTGCAAAATCTACATCTGAATCTAGACTTTATTTGTGTCCCAAAGCTTTGGGAACTGTTGCACCCCTCCTCTGTGGCACACTGACCTCCTCTAGTGGTGGCCGGGCTGCACGGAGTGAGCAGGGAGCCCGGCGCTGCCACTGAGCTGGGATGAGCTCTGACCTGGGCTCGTGTGGCTCCAGGGCTGGGGTCCAGGGGGATCGCTGCCGCTGGGGACCCGCTGTGGAGGGAGGCATCCCACTTGCTTGGCATCAGCAGAGTCTTCACCTTCTGCCTTGATTTCGCCTTTGGGCAAGGCCAAGAGCTCCCTGTTAGCAAGTGCTCCAAGGAGGAGCCAGAGAGCTGTGGGGGTGCAAGTCTRACAGCTCCTATTAGCCATGCTTGTTTTTAGTCTGGGTTTCTAAAATATGAAAGCAGCAAAGAACAAATACCATGAGGGGTTTGGGGGTTTTTTTGTTTGTTTTTTGCTTTTTGCTTTTTTTTTTTTTTTTTTTTTT